>NC_066315.1:1767576-1969576 GCF_022539315.1 Serinus canaria
GGGAAAATGGAGCTGGAGATGGTGGGAGGAGGGAGTTTCTGTCACAGAAGAGCCTTTGGATGGGAAAGGAAGGCTCTGACTACTGGAAAGGAGAAAAATAATTAAGGCAGAAGAATCAGGTGAAAAACGGGATCCTAAAGAGTTTTGGGAGTGAAAGGAATTCCTGGGTGGAAGGTCAGACTTCTGCTGGTAACTGGGAAAGAAAAGCATGGAATATTCGGAGGGAATATCTGTCCCTCACCCATGGAAGTGCTTCCAGTCAAAGCTGATTTAGGGGGACACCTACAGATTCCAGCAGGCCTGGAGAGGAGATGGGAGTTGTTATCCAAAGGGATTTAGGGGAATATTCCAGTGCTGTCCATCAGGAATCCGTTTGCTTTGTTTCCAGAACCCAACCCTTTCCCTCTGCTGTGGCAGCTCCCAGATATCTTCTCCCAGATTAAATAAGTGCCACTGTGCTCCTTTGATCCACCTTTTCCATTTCCAGGACTTTTCCCCCCATTTCTTGTCCTGTCAGGTTTCCTTATTCTCCTCAAAATTCAGAGATTATCCTGATTTCCCTTCCTGGCTATTTTTGCAGCACCTTTTCCACAACATCCTGACATGACCGTGCCCTGGATGGCTCTACCTGACAAATGCAACCTGAATTAAAAATTGAAATCACATCTCCTGGTCACTGTGAAAACCAGAATTCCTGGGGGTTTTCCCAGACAAGTCTTGGGAATCCTGGATTTGCTGGGGGTGGAGATAAGCAGGAGGAAGGGAAGTGCTCCAGCCAGACCCAGCTGTGAGTTGCTCCCTGATTTCCAGGAGGGCACAGAGGGATATCAGGTCCCATTCTCCATGGGGTGGAACCCATCCAGAGGAGGGACTCGTTCCATGATTCTCCAGCAAAAATAAGGAAAACAAGAAAAACCTTGCAGTTTCTGGGAGTCAAAGCACCAAAGATAATTTTTAAAGGCTTTCTGCAGGTGTTGTCCAGTGTCTGTGGATTTCTTTCCTCTGGGGTGAGGATCTGAGGTGATCCTGCTGGAACAGATTCCAAGTAGCAAATCCAGGGGCAGGAAAACACCTCAGGAATCCAACATTTCCTCCTGACACTGAAAATCCATCAACTTTTCCTCCAATACCTTCTGGACCTCCCAGATATTTTGATTTCCAGGTGACAAAACTCAAGGTCTTGGGGACAGCAACTCTTCAAATGTAACAGCTCACACTTAGAAATTCCCTGTTGGAATTTCGGGTGGGATATTGGGAAGAAATTCATTACTGTGAGGGTGGAGAGGGCCTGGAATTGAATTCCCAGAGAAGCTGTGGCTGCCCCTGGATCCCTGGGAGTGCCCAAGGCCAGGCTGGAGGGGGCTTGGAGAAATCTGGGATAGTGGGAGGTGTCCAAGGGGATTGAAGCAGGTGATGTTTAAGGTTCCTTCCAACCCAAACCATTCTGGAGTGCTGGGATTCAGTGATCTCCACTGGGATCATCTTTTCCTTGGACCCTGAAGGAATTCTTGCTATAAAACAAGCGCCAGTGAGGCAGAATTTGATTTCCAAGGATCCCAATCATTTCCATCCAGACCTCCATTGGACAAACCCATCCAATCCATAAAACTCCTCTCAGACTTTTCACTATTTCCTGACCCTCGGAAAACCAGCGCTTGATGCTGACAATAAAACAGGAAATTCCCTCATCAGGAAAAAACATTCTGGGCAAAATAGGGAGCTCCCAATCCTGTGAGTCACTTGGGAATGTGTGGGGCTGGATATTTCAATCCCAGGATCTTTAGGTTTGCCATGCTGCACCCTGCCTGAAGGCCTGGAAAGTCTGGGAATGCTCCAGGAAAGCTCCAGGAAGGGCCATGGTTGGGCTTGGCAGGGCTCCAGGCTCTGGGATTGTTGTTTAGGTGCCCAGCAAGGAGCAAGGTCCCGTTGGGAAAGACCTTCCATGGGCATGGGAGATCAGATGGGGTCAGACACCGCCAAGACTGGAAAATGAACTCTCAAAATATCCATTTTTTAATTAGCTGGGCACCAGGGATGTGTCCTGCAGCCCACCAAGGATCTGGGGAGACCTTGGCTTCACTTTCACACATCCCTCAGGTGGAATTTCCTTTTTGGTTATTCCTGAGGGAACGGCAGTAGGCAGCATAAAAACAGATCCAAAAGGAAATTTCCAGAAGCCTACGGAGGATTTCTTGCAGGACTGGCTTTCAAGTATCACCTTTTCCCACTTTGATTCTGAAAGGCTCTAAATTTTCTCTTTTTTCCCCCAAACTCTGGTGATTCAGGATGCACATGGAGGGGGGAATCATTCCTTTGGGAGTCAACTCAGAATAGAAAATAACCCCTCAGGGAGGATCTGAGGAACACATTGGAAGTTTCTCCCAAAATCTACATGAGGGATCACATGATGGATTTGAGAATCAGGATTCTCCTACCTTTACAAATGTATGAGTTAGACCAGAAGAATTCAGCACAATTTTAGAGTGGTTCAGGGGAAAATTAAGCCAGATCAGAATCCAACTTCCTGATTCCCACTTGGAAAACACGCCTGGAAGTGCCTTCCTCAGCCTTCACCAAGAGATTTGTGCCTGCAGCAGCTCAAAGTATCAATATTAGCACAAAACCTGCTGTATTGATATCAGAATTATCGATTTTAGCAATTTTAGCAATTTTAGCATTGATAACCCAGTGGGAAATACCTCACTGGAGACAACTCAAGTGATGGTGCCAAGATCCAGGGAATTTAATTGTGTGCTGGAAAAAACAGAAGGAAAAGATGTGTCAGGATGAAGAATCCATGAAAGCAGGCTATTAAGATAAGGCAGACAATGGTCCATGCACAAAAGCAGTTCAATAAATACATTTATTTTTAAATTTTTCATAGTCATCCCAGAAAAAATGGCTTTTTAAGGGGGATTTTGAAGGAAGTTTGGGAGGAGCAGCCACACTCTCCTGAACAGAAGCCAGAACAAACAGCTCTGCCAAAGTCCTTTTTCAGTGGCAAGGGGAGTTTTCACCTAAATTATCTCTCCACAGAAAAAAGGGCCCATTTTCTGTGGGATATTTTGACATTGCACTGAAAACTTCAACACAGGAAAAGTGAAATGTTTCCAGCTGGGAAATTGTGTCCTGCACCATCACCAGAGTCCCTGATGGATTGATTTGGGATGAGCTGCCTGGATTCACTTCCATTCAGGGGCTCCCAAGGCAAATGACATCTCCCAGGATGCAGACGCCCTGAATTCCCATGGAATGAAGGATTAATCCTGTTTATTTGTGATGGAGCTCATCCAGGGCTGGACAGCAACAGAACCTCTCCCTGCCTATGATGATTTTTATTTTATTTTATTTTATTTTTTATTTTATTTTATTTTATTTTATTTTATTTTATTTTATTTTATTTTATTTTATTTTATTTTATTTTGATTTCACTTTATTTAATTTTAAGTAATTTTATTTTACTTTATTTTATTTTTTAATTTTATATTTTATTTACTTAATTTTACTTTATTATTTTATTTTATTTTATTTTATTTTATTTTATTTCACTTAATTTAATTTAATTTAATTTAATTTCATTAATTCATTTAATTTAATTTCATTTTTCTTTTCTTTTGTTTCATTTTATTTTATTTATAATTTTGTTTTATAAGGTTAATCCCTCTTGGGACAGTTTTCCAGAGGAGCTGTGACTGCCCCTGGATCCCTGGAAGTGTCCAAGGCCAGGCTGGATGGGGTTTGGAGCACCCTGGGATTGTGGGAGATCCCTGTCCACGGATTGGATGATCCTGAAGGTCCCTTCCCACCCAAACTATTCCAGGATTGATTTTATAATGGAATTTCAGGACTTTTGGGATTCTTCCCTTGCTCTGAGCAGTTGTGTCCCTTGGAGTCACTCGCTTCCCTTCTCTTTCTCCCTGTGGTGTCTGTCCAGGTGACAAAATCCATGGGAAAAGGGATTTTCTCCATATGTCTCTACCGTGTCGGCCATGTTTGGACCCCAAAAATAAATTACCAGCTCTGCTCGATGGAGCCAAAGAATTTCCTTGCATTTTAAGTGGCTTTGAAAGAAGAAAGGAGAAATTGGGACTCTGGAATTCAACAAAGGGATGCAGAGCCAAAACATCTGGGCCAAATCCGTGCTTTGATGGGAAAAGTGACCGTGGGATGTCACTGTCACATTTCCTGGGAAAATCCCCTTGCCCAGGGTTTCTCTGCTGGGAGGCTGAGAAACCTCAGAGAAAAAGGAAACCAAGAATTGTCTCACCTGCTTCTGCTGTGCTGTGCTGCTCTGGGATGGGGTTGGAGATTGTTTATCCAACGTGTGAGCTGGTTCGACTCAAAGGCCAATCAGGGCCAGGCTGTGTCAGACTCTGGAGAGAGTCAGGAGTTTCATTATTATCTTTTCAGCCTTCTGTCTGTATCCTTTCTCTATCTTTACTATAGTTTATTATAGCATTCTTTAATAAAATATCATACAATAATAAATGAGCCTTCGGGGCACATGGAGTCAGATCCATCATTCCCTCCCTTCCATGGGGGACCCCAAAAGAAACCACAGTGGGATTGCTGGGCTTTCTGAAATTGGACAACAATCTCACTTGGTGCCAAAGACAAAGATAAACAACCCTGAGCTCATAAAATCCCAGAACCCTGGAAAGGTTTGGGTGGAAGGGAGCCTGAGGCTCATCCCATCCCATCCCATGGGCAGGGACAAATCCCTCTGGCCCAGGCTGCTCCAAGTGTCCCACCTGGCCTTGACCTCAACACTGAATTTGGGGTTTTTTGCCTGCTTTTCCCCTCCCTGGTCCCAAAAAGAGGTGATTCCAAACCATGGCATTTAATGTTGATTAATTACAAGTGTACCTTTTGTTGTGAGGTAGGATTAGGAGAAAGGTGAAGAGGGTTTAAATCTTTAAAACGGTACAAAGAAAAAATTCGTTAATAGTAACTAAAAGAAAGGGTAATAAGAATTAGAACAAAACTTTTACAATACTTCTCTTTTTTTCTACACCTTTTTTTTTTTTTAATTGACAAGGTAAAGAAATAAAATTTCAAATTTCAGTGGGTTTGCTACTTTTGTTGAATGAGTTGCACGGGTGGGATGGGGATCAGACACCCGCGGGTGGTGTTTGTGTGCAGGGAGGGGCACGGAGGGACAGGACCTTGCTGCCATCGCTGAGAAAGGCCAAAAATAAAAGCAGTGAACTCGGTGCTCCAGCCTCCAGCTGTGTAAACTCCAACTGCAGCCTCGTGTGGCCAGTTACTGCTGGAAAAGGAGAGAGGAATGGCTCGGCTCCGAGGGATTTGCCCATCAAACCGTTCCACGCTGCTGGGCAAACAAAACTCCTTGGATAAAGAAAAAAAAAAAAGTGGGGGAACAAAAAAAAAAAGGGCATTTTCTACGACCAAGCTCTAATAAATTGAAGCCCTGCGCCTCTCACGGCCTTGGAATGATTACATGAATTTTTTTTTTTGCTACATAATCATCAATAAATCAAGCATAGCCCATTAAACAATAGATGCCTCCGAGGCCTCTCTTCAAATGTGCTTTTGATAAGAGGCAGAGAATTTTTTTCTGGGCTTGTAACGTTTTTCTTTCCTCTGTTTGTTTTTTCTAAGGGTCAAATAATGCTGTTAAAAGAGCAGTTAATATATAGATGTATTTTTCCATATTCCCGGCATGGTGTTTGACTTTGGGAGATTTATGGAATATCTTTTCCCAGTTCAACAATCGTGTGTTTTGTTGTACTAAAGAGGTATTTTAACAGGAGTGGGGATTCTTAATAAGTTCACTGCTGTCTCCTTTCCAAAACAGGCCTGGGCCAAGATGGGGAACAGAGCAAATACAGGAATTTATTTACATTAAAAAAATATAATTTTTTTTCTATATTTATTTATATATTTATATAAGACATATTTATATTAATATATAAAAATATATATTTCTGTATATTTTATATATTTGTATATGTTTATGTATTTTATTTAATTTTTTATATTTATATATTTTATATGTTTATAGCTATAGCACTCTCATGTGTGTCTCACTGGTTTATTTTCATATCACAAACTCCTGAAGGTTGGGATGGCCTGGCTAGAAGCCCCTGGTCACTTTTTGGATGAGGCAGGACACACCTGACAGTGAAAAAGGAAGTGTTAGGTGGCCTGGGCCACATTTTGGGATGGGGATCCAGTGGTTTGGGATGGAGCTTTGCCAAGAGGGGATGAGCTGATCCATCCAAACGCCCTTCAGATGGCAAATGTCTCCTCCTAAGGTGCAGCTTCTGCTGCTAGAAAGGATCCCAGAGACTCCCCCACCCCTCAAATCAGACCTTTCTTCTCATCTGATTAAAGTTCCAGCCCTGGTTTGTGGGGGAGTTGCAGGACCTGCTTGGTGTCATTGTGAAACCCCAGAATGGTTTGGGATGGAAGGGTCATCCCATTCCATGGGCAGGGACACCTCCCACTACCCCAGGTTGTCCAAGCCCTGTCCAACCTGGCCTGGGATCCAGGGGCAGCCACAGCTGCTCTGCAAAGAGAAGGGCCTTGGGTTCCTGGGAGGGATTTCCTCTCATGACCCATTTCACAAAGTCTGGGCCTGCTGCCCCAGGGCAATTCCAGCAGGATTGGACCACCTTGAATTTTCTCCTACACAGGGGGCAGCTGATCTCAACAAAGCAAAACAAACCATGCTTGGAACACAAACCCTGAGAGGAGCCCTGAGGGAGCTGGGGGTGCTCAGCCTGGAGAAAAGGAGACTCAGGGGTGCCCCCATCCCTCTGCCAGCTCCTGAAAGGTGCCTGTGCTCAGCTGGGGCTGGGCTCTGTCTGCAGCAGCACTGACACACCCAGAGCTCACAGCCTCCAGCTGCACCCAGGGAAATACAGGCTGGAGAGCAGGGAAAAGTTTTTTACAGAAAGAGTGATAAAGTTCTGGAATGGCTGCCTGGGGAGGTGGTGGAGTCCCCATCCCTGGGGGTGTTTGACAAAGCCTGGATGTGGCACTGGGTGCCAGGGCTGAGTTGAGCTGTTGGGGCTGGGCTGGATTCGATAACCTTGAAGGTCTCTTCCAACCTGGTCATTCTGGGAATTCTGTGAATCCCTTTCCAACCCTTCCAGGGCTGTGGGGATGGGGCTTTCCCTGGAAGTGCAGCCTAAAAAACAGTAAAATGTGTCCCAAATAATGGGAAAACTCCTTATCCCAGGCAGCAGGGCAGGGCACTGCTGTAGTTCACCCACAGAAGCTGGAGCTCTGTTTTATGAGGAAAATTAGGATTTTTCTCCATTCCAAGGGCATTAATAACTTGACAAAATATCCTGTAAGAAAACACCTTTCCCTTCAGGACCAGATTTAGGATATTCAGTGCTGCCTGGAAGAGCTGATAAGCCCTCAGTCTAGAAGCCATCCCTCAGCCCTTTTTCCATGTGCTTCTCCCTCCTCAGAGCTGTCAGACAGGACACAAAGGTCGGCTTTCCTATTTTTAAGAGCTTTGTTTTGGATGATATTCATGAATTTGAGCTGTCGAGGGCAAGCCCTGGCGTCTGCAGCCAAAAGAAGCAGCTGTGGTGCTGTTTGCCTGGAACACAATCTGCTTCTGGAGAGAACTCCCAGGTGGTTCCAGAGCAAACCAGTGTCAGGAGATCACATCTTGTCCTTTCCTGGGGTTTTTATTTGTTTTCCTCTCCAGCTCTTCCTCCCCCTGGGCTCCTCGTGCTCTTTGGGTGATGCTGTGCCCTGTGGGCACAGGGCCAGAGCTAAGCTGTGCCACCCAAGTTAAATCTGCAGATTTCTATGTGGGTTTTACATTTATTTATGTTTATGTTCCAGAGAGATCTCAATTCCTCTTTGCTTCAGAGCTGAAAGGAAATTCCAGGTTTCTCTGGATGCAGAGTGGAAAAGGGAGAAGGATGTCCATGATAAAACATCCTCAGTGTCTGCCACAAGAAGCTTCACTGCTACTGCAGCCAGTCATTTCAGATCAAGACACAATTTTGGGCCTCTAGATGGAAATGTCACTGAAAGATGAGCCTTGAATCTGATTTTTAGGTAATTAATTGGGGAAAATTCTCCTCTCTGCAGGTGCCAACAGCAAGAATGGGACAGAGGGATTGTGATTTCAGCTTAGAATTTTTTTCTCCTGCCAAGTGCAGCACGGAAAACCCAGCCTGAGGTCACCCTTCAGGTATTCTCAGGCCTCTAAACCGAAATGTTCCTTCACAGACACTTGGGTTTTAATTTGTTCTCCGTGAAAAAACAAACGGAGGGAGCAGTGAGTGAGGTGGGACTGGAGAAAGACCATCAGCCTTCAGCAGGAATTCACTGCTGGGGATCCTGGAGCGCTGAGGAAACACAGAGGAAAAATTCCTCCCGTGCAAACTGTGACAGCTTGAGGTGCAGCAGCGCCTCTTGGTTTAATTAAAATTAATTTCTTTCCACTTTCTTCCTGCCTGTCGCAACCCCTGCTCTAAAGAGAGCTAAAACCATTGCTGGCTTTGAGGCAAAAGTAGCAAATAATTCAAATACAACTGGGTGGGTTTTACAAATAGGATTCCATTATTTTAAGCAGGTACCCAAAGCCTCATCTCTCGTCTGTGGGATTTTTTCCCAGATCTTGAAAATCTGTGACCAAGAGATGGTTTCATTTTTCCAGAAAAAGGGAAAGAATAGGAAAGGAGGAAAGGAAAAAAGAAGAAAAAGGAATGGAGCTTTCGTCAGGTTCAGATCCAAGTCCTGCCTGGGTTCAGGTTTAGTTCAAAAGTGGATGTCTAGGTCTTGTTTTTCCTGACACACTTCCCTCATCCCAATCCAAACTGCTCTGAATTTGTCAGCGGGGAGCCTGAGGAAGAAATGGCTCTGTTTGAGTTGAATCAGAGCAGCAGCTCTGCTGCCTGCCAGAAACCCTGACCTTTCCCAGTCTGAGGCAAATTGTCCTCAGTCTGTCCCATTTTCCAGAAAATCTCGGCTGGCATTTCTGCTTTCAGCCTCCTCCGTGAAAAATCAGCTTTGGTGAGTTCACAGGTGTTTCTTAACACTTTCCATCCCATCCTCTTCCCTGCACCAATTAACTCAGCCTGGACTTAGCAGGAGCTGTGATCCTGGTAGCGATTAAAAAAGTACAAATTAAATACATTTCTAAAGGTTTAACATCTGCAGAGCTTGGGTGGAAACCGCTCCCCTTCCAGGAGGGATCGCCCATGGCTGCTGGATGGAATCTGGTGCAAGCCTGAGTGACCCGCTGCTTTCCTCTGGGAGTCTCCTGGATATTTATGGAGCATGGAGTCCATCAGCTGGGAATGACTTTATGGAACATCTCACTTCATTATTTTCAGGGAAACTGCAGCTTTGTGTCCTGATGCTGGAGCGTCAGGTGTGAGGGAAAAAACCTGAGCAAACACGGCTTCCACGCTCATTCCCGAATAAATGAGCTCTCTGTGGAGGGGATCACTCCTAATTACACCCCAAAATGCACTTGGGGGGCTCATGGGGAGTCTGGATTAAATCCACTTGCAGGAGAATCTTTCATGGAGTCTTGGTTTTCCATTAATTTTCAGGGGGCTCCAAGGGGAAGGGGATGGATGGCAAAGGAGAAGGAGAAAGGGTCAAAGAAGGAATGGATGGGGAAGGGACGACTCAGGAGAAGGATCAAGGGTCAGGACCAAACCAGGAGGGAAATTGTTCCAGGATAGTGGGTACAGCAGCAGCTGGGATTTCAGCCTGGGATTCCCAACTCTTCCCTCTCCTCCTGCTCCATTGTGTGACCTTGGATAACTCCAGCAGAGCCCAGCCAGGGCTGCACCCAAGATGACCCAAAATGGCCCCAAAATGCACCAGCGCTCCCGGGGTCTCTCCCTGGGATCAGCTCTGCTCCATTCCCACCTTGCAGTTCATTGTCCCAGCCCAGCTTTAGCCCAGGCACTCCCACCCTGCTTGTTTTTCTCTCTCCAGCCCACGGGGTTTGTGCTCCTGGCCTGAGATTTGGCTCATTTGTCCTTGGTGCCCAGCTGGAGCAGGAATTGTTTTGTCTCCCTGCTCTGTGCACAGAGCTCACCATGCCCTGATGGGAAGCTCAGACCCGCACACTAAAGCAGCTCAGAACCTGAAAATATAAAAGCTAAATCTGAGGCATCAGTGTGACCTTGGATACCTCCTGATTCCTGCCTTTTGTCCCTCCCCTGTGTTTGCTCAGGCTGATTCCCACTGGGAATTCACACCATGGAAATTTCCATCCTTTTCCACCAACATCATCTCCACAGGATTTATGTTTTGCACCACAGCTGAGTATGCTCAGCCCAGGTTTCTTGGAAGTGCTGCTTGGATGGGAATTCCCTGAGTGAGTGACATGAGTGAGGTGACCCACACTCATCCCACCCAAATTTAATTTTCTCCAGAGGTCCATAGGAAAAGAATTCATGGAGGACCTTGGATAACCACAATTCTTATTCAAACAGCTGAACTGAATTCCTGACTTTTGCTTTTTCCTTGAAAAGCTTGAAACAGGGAGAACACATCAGGCACTTTGGAATTCCAGTGCCTGGTTCTGGAATATCCTCCTGGCTTCACGTGCTGGGAACCTCCACTCATCCAGCCTGCCACCAAGATCTCCGTGGTGAGCAGTGCTAGGACAATTCCTAAGGATTTCAGGAGAGTTAAACCTCGCACAATCCAGGGAATGGATGAGAACTGGACATTTTATGGCCGTTTAAACAATCCTGTTTAATTTTGGTTGGAGACACAAAGTTATGAGGGGACTTTTGTGACTCTTTCCAAGCCAAACCTTATATTAGGAGCTAAATAACAGCAATAAAAAGGTTTGTTAGGCTGCCCCTTCCTCTCCAAGTCTTAATAAATTTTTTCAGTGGTCGCATTCCAAAGGTTGAATTTTCGGGAATAACATTATGGATGAAAATGAAATAATTTTCTTTCTCACAAAAAAACAAAAAAAAAAGGAGAAAAATATGGCTTTATTGATTTTTTTTGCTTTCTCAGATTAGATAAAATTGTGTACATTTGGGAATGTGTTGTTCAGAAATTACAGAATCATGGAATAATGAAATGGGTTTGGTTGGAAGATCCTCCCATTCCACCCCCGCCATGGGCAGGGACACCAGCCTGGCCTTGGACACTTCCAGAGATCCAGGGGAGGCCCAAATTCTCTGGGAATTCTGTTCCAGAGACTCCTCACCCTGAATAAAGAATTCCTTCCCAAAATCCCATCCAACCCTGCCCTGGCAGCGGGAACCATTCCTCCTTCAACTCCCACTTTAAATCCATCATTCTTAGTTCCAGCTCCTAGTTCTTAGTTCCAGTTCTTAGTTCTTCCCATCCATTTCTGTAGACATAAAAAAATATGGAAAATTAAATAGAGGGGATTAGAAGGATTTTTAGCAGTTTTTCTCTCATTTGAGCTCAGTTTCTCTGCAAGAGAATGGGCGACACAAGAAGTTGCAGTTCCACTTTAAATCCAGCATTCTTAGTTCTAGCTCTTGGTTCTCAGTTCCAGTTCTTAATTCTAGTCTTAGTTCTTGCCCTACATTTCTATAGGCAGCAAAAACCATGGAAAATAAAAGAGAAAGAATTGAAACAATTTTTTAGTTGCATTTTTCGTCCCATTTGGGCCCAGTTCCTCTGGAAGAGGACGGGGAACACGGGAAGCTGCACTTCCACTCTAAACCCCGCATTCTCAATTCTGCTCATCCATTTTTTTCCCTCCACACCCTCCCAAATTTTATCCATAATTCATTTTTTCTTTTCAACCCAGGATTCTTCCAGCTCTTCTCCCCAGCCCACACAACCACCACCAGCTGAAATCCAGTAGCACAAAAGCTGCTACCGTTCCCTGGATGGGTTGGAGCTGCAGATTTCCCCTGGCAAATCCTGAGACAATATTTGGAAGCTGTTGATTGGGAGCCGTTTTAAGCGCATTAATCACGGAACAAACACGCTCCCGGCCTGCCAGGCCTAATAAATCTTCCTAGAATTCCACCTCCCATCATAAACACATTCACAAGCGCTTAAGCAATCCCTGGAAGATGAGCATTAATTCCCTAATTTGCTGAATCAATCAATGGGAGGTCGGGATGAGCGGGAGCTGAGCTCCCATCCCAAGGGGGAGGCGTGGGATAAACTCCTGCGGCCAAGGATGGGATGGAGCAGCCTCACAAAAAAGCTGTTTGCACTTTGTCATTAAAATTAGTCCTGAAGCTCCTCTGCACACAAGATTAGAGTTTTATTGGGCTGAGAGCTGTACTAAGTCTGAATTCCCAACAGGCCTTCCCCATCCTGGGAAACTCCTGCAAACTCCTGGAAAACTGCTGAAAAATTCCTGAAAAAGAATTCCTGGAAAATTCATTTCTGGAGCAGAGGGAGAGCTGCCTCAATCAGGAATCAGAGCAGGAATGAAAAGCACAGCCAAATCTTAAAGAATTTGCATAAGATTCATAAAGAGCACAATGGATTTAAGAATTAAGGGAGGTTTTTAAAGTTTCTTTTCAGCTTTTTGAGCATTCAGCAGGATCCAACCCTCCTGTGGGAACATCAGCCCGATGGAAAGATACAAACCGTAAGGAAGCTGCCAAGTTCCTCTGGATTTCAGGTCTGAGTGGAATTTCATCATTTTAGTGGAATTTCATCCCTTAATTGGACTTTCCACTCCTCCCTCATTGTTTTATCTCACCCAACCACATTTTGGACCAAGCTTTTAGGGACAGGCACCGATTTTCGTAAGAGGAAAGTTATGGCTCCATACCAATGATTCTTTGATTTGATTTGATTTGATTTCATTCCATTCCATTTCATTTCCTTTTATATAAATAGGTCTGTCCATCCAGCCTGCTGAGTCATGGAATCCCAGACTGGTTTGGGTTGGAAGGGACCAAAAGGATCATCCCATTCCATGGGCAGGGACACCTCCCCCTGTCCCTGGCTGCTCCAAGCCCTGTCCAACCTGGCCTTGGGCACTTCCAGGGATCCAGCAGCTTCTCTGGGAATCTGTGCCAGGGTCTCAGCACCCTCCCAGCCAGGAATTCCCTCCCAAAATCCCACCCATCCCTGCCCTCCTTCAGGGCAGTGAATCCTGACTCCTTTCTTGACCAGAGGCTGAAACTTTTTCCAGCTGTCCCATGAAAAAGGGCAAATGGGAGACCTGGGGGGTGAGGTCAGGGTGGGATTGTGAAGAGAGAAAGGAAGAGGGAAGTTCCCATCCATGGATCCATTCATCCATGGATTCATTCCCTGGAACAAGCTGAGGCACAGAGTTGTCAGAACTTTAAAGGAAACGAGCTGTAATTCAGGAGGAGGAGAAACAAGCAGCCACTCTCCTCAAATCCCTCTCTCATCCTTTTTTCCTAAATTCCTGCTGCTTTCTGAAGTTCTGTTGTAGTCAGAGAAATCGTGGTGCCAAATCCAGAGGGCTCTAATCCATTAGTTTTATTCAACTTTTCCTTCTGGGATGAAGATCCCGGGGCTTTAGAAAGGTGAGCAGGAGATTCCTCTGGGGCTCCTTTTGACAAAGCAGGGAAAGAAATGACGGCAATTCCACCAGAAATTCCACAAGTTTTTTTCTCTGGAAGAGTCAATGCAGCAAGGCTGGAGGATGGATCAGGGAAATTGAGATGAAGAAATTCCAATATCAATTTTTGCTCAGTCCAGAAGCATATGAGATATGGGAATATTTGGAAGGTAGAAATCTGAGTGTTCTTAGAGGATCTGGTGGGATAGAAATGTATGATAAAATTAATCAAAAATAACAACTTTTGGGTCAGAAAACAGAATATTTACAGAGAGAAGAGCAAAGTTTTGGGAAGATTCCTGAATGGTAACAGTGGGAGAAAGGGTCCTTAATGTTTTTAAATGGATCTGGATAAATGCAGAGAAGGAAATAAAGATTAATTTAAATAACCTCCAGGGAAATCTCCGTGAAAAGGGAGGTACATAGACAGAATTCCTGGGAATATTTTTCCTGCTTTGTCTTTTGGTTGTTGTTTTATTTCATCAGCTGTATCTAACAATTAATTACTTTGCATTTTGAAGTGGCTGCGTGAAGGGGAGATGAGGATTCTCCTTAAAGAATTAAAATGGGAATTCTTGGATCACAGCATCATCCACATTGTCCCCACTCATCCTGCTTTTCTTCACTATTATAATAGGATGTTCCTCCAGAAACTCATTCCCATTTCCAGGAAGCTTTCCTTAATTTACAGATGAGTTAAGACTGATTTATTAGAATTACTTCCCCTTCAGTGTTTTAATTGTCTGATGAACAAACCCCAAACTGCTCTCAGTTGATTACAGAAGACAAAAATTCCTGGATCATCCCAGACACTCTCCATTTCCAGGGACTCCAATTAACCCTTGCTGAGCTCCACTTCCAGTAGGAATTCACTTTTCCTTCCAGGAAGCCCCTTGGGCTCCCAGCACATCCCAACAGGAAGGTTTTCCCCAGATTTAAAGTCAGGAATTGTATTTTAGCCTCGAATTGGGAATTTGTGTAGCGAATCTGTGCAGAAAGGGAGTTCCAAAAGTTGCCTTTTCCCACAGGAAAATTTTCCCAGCATTAAATAAAAATGGAATAATGATCCCACTGTTCAGACACACCTTGGAAATGGAATGAATGGAGCTGACAGGAATGATTTGGGAGTCCAGAAATAATTTGTCATCGAGGGATTAAAAATGGAAAAGGCTTGGATTACAAGCAGCAGCAGCAAATGCCTTTCCCACCGTGTGCTGCTGCTGAGGCCAGGATGTGTTTTCCCTCTGTAAGCAGCACAGAATTCCTGCCTGGATCTGTCCTGTGTCCCAAACAATCCCTGCCATGCTCTTTGAACCCACAGAGCAAGGTTGCTGCCTGAGATTAGCTTTGCTTAACATTCCCTCCCTTCCCCACCCAAAGATCTGACGTCGTTTCCCCGCTGCAGGAAAGGAGAGGTCGGAGGATGATGATCCGGGTGGGATGGGAGAGGGAGCTGTATCCTGATATCCAGGGGCACTGCTGGGATGCTGCTGGCCAAATCCTGGCAGTCCCAGGCCATGCACCTGATTTTGAATGCAGCAGACAGGTGCTGGGCATTTGCAAGAATCCAACTCGTAAGAGGCTGGAAATTCCTGAAAAAAAAAAAAAAAAGGAAAAAAAAAAGTAGTTTTGCAGGATATCCGTGACCTCATCCCTTATCCTGAAGCTCCCAGCTCTTTGTAATCTCTGAATGTCAAAGGGAAACTGGGAAAGACCGAGCTGCTCTTCCTCAGATCCCAGTGAAAGTGCTGACTGCCTGGTGTGCTGTGTCCTGGGATATTTCCTGGAAGAAGGAATCTCGTGTTTTATAGCTCTGTGGCTCTGATCCATCTCCCCGAGCTTTGGAGCAGCTCTGGAATGACACAGCCCATCCCCACCGGCTGCTTTCCGTGCAGGGATTTTCCACGTGGAGCTGCCAGGCTAAAAAATCACCAGGCAGGGCTTGGCTGAAGTCTGGGCACCTTGCAGGGAGGTGATGTTGGTCATTAGAAGCAGGAATTAATTAATTATTATTAATTGTGCTGATTTGGTTTGTGGGTGGTTTTTTGACAGGAGGCATATCCAAGAATTCCATCCGGAGTGGGAAAAAGGGAGTGCTTAAAGCTGTAATAAAAATGCTCCTCTCTTTACATCCTAGACAGAGAAATTATCCAAGAAACACACCCTCCTTCCCAGAGCTCTTCCAGACACAGCCCCTGTGGGGATATCGGGCTCTCACGAGATCCCAGAGGGATTCTTCTGCTGCTGGAAGAGTGGGAAACATTGAAAGGAGTTTCCTGGAAAGGATGTGGGGTTTCCAGCAGTGAAAGAGTGAGGAGTTCTTGCTTCTTTTTGCCAGGGTCAGGATTAAATGTGTGAGATGGAATTTCGTGTTGGACTCAGATGTTTATCAGCTCTTATCTCTGTCCCAGCCTCACAAACCCTGAGCTCTGCAGCACTTCACTCTCACAAACTGAAAATGGAGCCCCAGCTCTCTCTCTCCAAGGCCTTTGAAGGATCAACTGCCCAATTCAGAAATGACACCTCAATTATTTTCACTTTTAACCCAATAACCAACACCCATGGCTGCAATGGGGACTTTTTATCCAATGACACAAAACCACCCAAACCCATGGAGGAGAAGGGGAAGGAGAAGGAGAAGGAGAAGGAGAAGGAGAAGGAGAAGGAGAAGGAGAAGGAGAAGGAGAAGGAGAAGGAGAAGGAGAAGGAGAAGGAGAAGGAGAAGGAGAAGGAGAAGGAGAAGGAGGAAGGAGAAGGAGAAGGAGAAGGAGAAGGAGAAGGAGCAAGGAGAAGGAGAAGGAGAAGGAGAAGGAGAAGGAGAAGGAGAAGGAGAAGGAGAACGAGAAGAAGGAGCAGCCCCCACCCCAAAACCCCCACCTTGCTTTATATCCATCACTGCATTCCAAACCCTCAAACTCTGAGTTTCCCACCCTGTGATATCACACACTTCTATCCCAACTCCACACCCACAATCCCGGTTCTGCCATTCCATTCTGGAAGCTTCTCCAGGCCCTCAGGTCAGTGCAGTGTTCTCCTGGGGGTCAGTGCCTGGCAGCACAGAAATCTGAAACTCTCAGCAGCCAACAAAAGAGAAAGTGGGACAAACATCTGTCAGCATTAATGTGGGCAAACTTGAGCCTGAGTTCCAGAGGAGCCCTCTGGGCTCTGAGGGAATCAATCCCAGGATTAAGAGGGGAATCTTCATGCCCCAGTTTTTAAGGAGCGAGGATTCCTGATCACTTCATGATCAAATCATGCCTTGTCCTTTCATTGTGATCTCAGCTGGGCTGGAAACACCTGGAGGTCATGGAAAGGCCAAGGATGTGTCCCAGCCTTCCCCTGTCCCAGCATGCTGCAAGCCCCATTTACCTGTGGACTTTAATTGATCTGACTTTTGGCGTGGTCAGCTTTAATTGATCTGATTTTGATGTGGTCAGCTATAATTGATCTGATTTTTGGTGTGATCAGCTTTAATTGATCTGATTTTGGTGTGATCAGCTTTAATTGATCTGATTTTTTATATGATCGGCTTTAATTGATCTGATTTTTGATGTGATCAGCTTTAATTGTTCTGATTTTTTATATGATCGGCTTTAATTGATCTGATTTTTGATGTGATCAGCTATAATTGATCTGATTTTTTATATGATCGGCTTTAATTGTTCTGATTTTGATGTGATTACCTTAAATTGATCTGATCTTTCCGAGCTTTTCACTTACCATTAATGCCACATTTCCACGAATACAAAGGGAGCCAGGGATGCCCAGATCCAATGGAAGTGCTGCATGAGGAGGGTGAATCCAACAGAGGGCTGACCTCTCTTTTTACAGACATCCCTGTCCTTCCACGAAGCTGGAAAGAGGGACAAATGTCCCTTCAGGTGACAGAACTGTGTGGAACGTGTGATTTTGGCAATCCCAGTGCATGGAGAGGTGAGGGAGCAGCCTCTTCCTCGTCCTGGAGCTGGGAGTGCAGACCTTCAGATCCTGAGGTAAAAGTGTTTGTGGGAAGGAGTTGGGGCTGCCCCATCCCTGGAATTGTTCCAGGACTGGTTGGACGGGGCTTGGAGCACCCTGGGATAGGGGAAGGTGTCCCTGCCCATCAGGGATGGCACTGGATGATCCTTGAGGTCCTTTCCAACACAAACCATTCCATGACGCCTAGAGGAGTGCCAAGGATCCAGGCAGAGCTGCAGGAATGGTTCCAAGAGGCCAAATTCATCCCCCAGGACACAATTCCACACAGGCTCTGTCTCTGTTTCCCTTGCAGTGTACTCCTCCTCCTTATCCACACCCTTTTCCAGGCTTCCTAATCAGGGTTAGGGAAACAATCCACGTTTTTCTTGGTCACCTCAGGGCCATTTTGGATCAGATATGAGGATGAGAACAGGCATGATGTCATTACCCCCCAAACCAAAATGATAATAATAATAATAATAATGATGAGAATAATTAATGATCCCTTTGTGTGCTTGCTCGTTTTGGGGAGTTGATTGAGCTGGAGAGGGACGTGTTTTCCATTAAAGAAAAATGGGATTTCAATTGAAAAATGAATTAAATTTAATCTAGGACTTTTCATCTGTGAGGTCGCTTGTTCCTGGCAGTAGTGGCCATTTGTCTGAATAAAGCTGGGGTCAGAATTTAAAGGATTTGGAAAAGCCAGACTTTGAGTTGCCTGTTGAAACTGCAATGTGTGGAATAATAATGATTTTCCACTGGTTTCCAGCTGGTTTTCCCCATCTGGAGATAGGAAGCTTTTACAGAACTCAGGTAAAAAGACAAAATCTGGGTTTGTGCTCAAACTTCTCACCAAATCCTTGGATTTGAGATGAAATTCCTGTGAGGTCCTACACTGATGCCTGTTACCCTGATGCTTTGAGAGGTTGACCTGGAACAGAGGCTGGGCAGAGCTAAGGAATAGAGCAGGGATTGATTCCAAGGATCTCCTCCATGGATGCACCTTGGGCAGCAGCAGAGCCCAGCCAGGGCTGCACCCAAGATGACCCAAAATGGCCCCAAAATGCACCAGCGCTCCCGGGGTCTCTCCCTGGGATCAGCTCTGCTCCATTCCCACCTTGCAGTTCATTGTCCCAGCCCAGCTTTAGCCCAGGCACTCCCACCCTGCTTGTTTTTCTCTCTCCAGCCCACGGGGTTTGTGCTCCTGGGCTGAGATTTGGCTCATTTGTCCTTGGTGCCCAGCTGGAGCAGGAATTGTTTTGTCTCCCTGCTCTGTGCACAGAGCTCACCATGCCCTGATGGGAAGCTCAGACCCACACACTAAAGCAGCTCAGAACCTGAAAATATAAAAGCCAAACCTGAGGTGCATCAACCTCCTCATGGACTGAGCCATAACCTGTTCAGGGTGTTACCAGTGTTATTACTATTTAATTAATTCATTTTTAATTAAACAATTTAAATTAAATCAATAAATTATTAACCACTTGAAACATGGAATTAAAATCAAATCCAGACTCAGTTTTCTTTGCCTGTGGTCAGGTTCCCCAAGCAGTGAGCTCCAGCACTTCTCAGGAGCTTGAACTGGCTGGGAATTGCTTTCCAGCATGGAAAAGCCTCTTCCTAAGAGCTGTTAGAAATCCATGGCTGATTCCAAGGGGAATGGAAGCTGTGGGACTGCTCAAGTTAATTCCCTGCTCAAGTCCCTGCTTGACTTGAGCAGGGAATTAACAGATCCCAGCTGCTGCCAGGTTTGCTCCAACAAAGGCACAGGGAGATGGATCAATAAATGAATAAAGAAGTGGGAAAGATTAAGGTTTTTTCCCAGTGGTTAAAAGGGAGATGTCCCTGTGCTGGTTTTTGTTTACTTGGATTTTTTTTTGGCTTTTTTGGGGGCTAAAACCCTGCCCTGGTGAAGGAGCTTCCCAAGTCTTAGAGCCTCAATAAACCATGCAGTGGTTTAGGACAGGTTTAAATCCTGTTTAAATTGATTTGTGCTGCAGAGTGTCACCGACCCAGGGTGTAAATGACAGTGAAATGTCCTTGGAGTAGCTCGGAGCTGCCAATCTCCTCCTCAGAGCAGGAGACTCCCCCAGGTTATTTCAGATTTATTCCCCATCCCTGGAAGATGAGTGGGGAGGTCTCAGCACCCTGGAATTCTGCTCAAAGGGCTTTTCCCAGCAGAGCAGCCTGGCATAGAGGGAGGTGTCCCTGCTCTGAATGAATGTTTTCCTTGAATAAATGTAGGCCAATCATGTAGGTATCGGAAATAGTATTTTTGTTTCAAAACCAGTCATTTATTTCATTCTTATTTTCTTGCTTCTCTGTATTTACAAAGGCTCTGCATATGTTGCACTGTGTTTCTAAAAGCTATAATTTTCTTTAGAAAAGAATATTAATTTCTATTAATTATTTTCTATAGAAAAGAATATTAAGGGTGGAGATGGATGATCCTTAAAGATCTTCCAACCAAACCATTCCAAGATTTTGTGATCCTATGAAGAAAAGGAGACCTTTGGCACCTGTAACCTCCCTCCATGACTGTTTCCAATGCCTGCCCTCCCATCTCCAACTGGATCCTTTATCCAGGATTTAGCATCCATCACCCAGCTATCCTGGTCCACATCATCAGCTTTTCCTACAGAAGAAAAAGGAAACTTTGGATTTTGCAGGCACTTTTTAATCCCTTCTCTCTAACAAATCCCCCAGATCACCAAGCCATATTTCCAGTATTTACTGTACATTATTTTTCCTTCAAGTTTCAGTTACCACCACGCATCCAGAGCTTCGTATCATTCCCAGCTCCTCTTCCAGCTGGCTGAGGATGTTGGCAGGGAGGTTATCAAGCCAGATGCAATTTATTGTTACTGCTTTCTCCCTTTGTCCAAACATTTTTCTAACCTGTGGAGCTCTCTGGGATTGATTGTCCCTGATGATTTTTCTTCTGCCAAGCGCCGAGCTAAAAATGCCTTTTCTTAACCAAGGAAATGTCCACAGGGGCTTGACTTTGATATGGAGTAGGATATTGAGGGCTTTTTGATTTAAAATGTGGGGGGAAAAAAATTGGGAAGAATCCACCAACTGATAGCAAATTCAGGCTCTGGTTACAGTAGTTTTACTCCATAAAATACGACCCTGTGATTTTACAGAGAATTTCTCTGGGATGATTGGAATCAGATTGGATTCTTTCCCTGAAATTCATATTTAGAGAAATGCCAGACATCCATTTTTTCCATCCTGAACCAGCTGTGGGGCTCCTTGGAAAACTGATGGAGCAGCTGGATGTAGAGTCTTTAAATCCCACACCTTGGGACTGAGTTGTGTCTAATCTGTGGCAGCTTTTCCTAAGGTGACATTATTCCTTTTAATGTTTTTGTCTCTCCATTGAGTCAAAAAATAAAGGAAGATTTTGGAACAATTCTCCAGAGGAGGCCCTGGAGCTGCTCCCAGGGCTGGAGCCCCTCTGCTCTGGAGCCGGGCTGGGAGAGCTGGGAATGCTCCCCTGGAGAGGAGAAGGCTCCAGGGAGAGCTCAGAGCCCTGCCAGGGCCTGAAGGGGCTCCAGGAGACCTGGAGAGGGACTGGGGACAAGGATGGAGGGACAGGAGCCAGGGAATGGCTCCCACTGCCAGAGGGCAGGGATGGATGGGAGATTGGGAATTGGGAATTCCTGGCTGGGAGGGTGGGGAGGGGCTGGGATGGAATTCCCAGAGCAGCTGTGGCTGTCCCTGGATCCCTGGAAGAGTCCAAGGAATGGATGGAGTAGCCTGGGACAGTGGGAAGTGTCCCTGCCACGGCAGGGGTGGAATGGGATGAGGTTTCAGGTCCCTTCCAACCAAAACCATTCCATCATTCCATGACTCTTGTGGCAGTCATCCTGGGAAACACTGGAATCAATAAATCTTCCTTTACAAAAATATCCTTCAATTTCCTTGGATCCAATAGAAAAGGGTTTACAAAACTCATTGAATAAAGGTTATTTTGGTCACACTTTTTTCTTTGGTTGTGTCGTTATTAGGAAACTGGAATTGTCTTTTTTAAAAAATAAAAGTATCAATTAAAATCTGAAATATTTCATTCCTAGTTTTTAACTCACTCGAAACGTGAGTGTAAATGGCTATAAAATATTTGGGCACAGTGACAAAAATGGGGTTCAAGGTGAGGGAGCAGAGGTGGTTCTGGATTACATGGTGGAGCCCTGGCTGTGAGAGTTTCAGATTTCTGTGCTGCCAGGCACTGACCCCCAGGAGAACACTGCACTGACCTGAGGGCCTGGAGAAGCTTCCAGAATGGAATGGCAGAACTGGGATTGTGGGTGTGGAGTTGGGATAGAAGTGTGTGATATCCCAGGGTGGGAAACTCAGAGTTTGAGGGTTTAGAATGCAGTGATGGATATAAAGCAAGGTGGAGGTTTTTGGGGTGGGGGCTGCTCCTTCTTCTTCTTCTTCTTCTCCTTCTTCTTCTTCTTCTTCACCTTCTTCTTCACTTTCTTCTTTACCTTCTTCTACTTCTTTACCCAAACTGAACAAATCCGTAAGGTTTGAATTTATAGGGTTAAAATAATAATAAAATAATTGTAAA
Source organism: Serinus canaria (assembly GCF_022539315.1). Taxonomy (NCBI): domain Eukaryota; kingdom Metazoa; phylum Chordata; class Aves; order Passeriformes; family Fringillidae; genus Serinus; species Serinus canaria. Next base: position 1,789,620 of record NC_066315.1, read on the forward strand.
TAACCATAAAATAATTATGACAGAATTTTAAAATGCGAATAAAATTCTGTTATTAGCAAATAATGGCATCAAACAGAGACCGGTGTAAGTATTTTAAAGCACTTTTTAAAATGAGCTAAGACAATACCCAGAAAATAAAGGCAAGGAAATCCAATTTGTGTTTATATCCAGTAAAAAAAAAAAACCAAAAACTTCCAGTGGGATTGTTCCAGCCGAACCCCCAGGAGATCATGGAATTTGCCAGGATTTTGTCCCAGAATTTATGGATTCACTGACCCACTGCAAATCCATCTAAAATTACCCTCCAGATTTCCATGCTCGTGCGAGGGAGCGTTACCCCCACTGAGATCCAGGATGAATGCTGCTGTTTTCCAAGCCATTCCTTCCCTGCTTTCCAAGAGAAAATTTGTCACATTTGTTTCGCTCACAGGGAAACTTTCCTGGAGCGCAACAGGTGTTTCGCTGGAACGGGATAAGAGCAAAAACAAAGCCCTGGGCAAAGCTTTCCTCCCACCTGCCTCTCCACAGGCTTTTCCAAGACGTTGGGAAAACATGGAAACTCTCCAAAATCCCCCTGGTGAGGTCTGAGGTCATTCCATGCTTCAGCTGCTCACCCAAGGTGACCTCATAGCCAAGAGCGTGACCGTGTTCCCGTTAAATTGATTAATAATGGAGCCATCAAAAGATTCCAGCGCTCCTGCCAGCCAGGGAGGGCTTGGAAGCACTGGTTAATTCTCCAAGGAATTTCCTTTACAAGTTCTTCATTCCCTTTTTGGAGATGGATTTTTTTGGAGGAAAGGGCAGGAGGAACAGGAGCTTGATGAATCCACTTCCAGCTGTCTGGAAAGGATCTGTTGGGAATGTGGGATGAGCTGGAGGAGTCATCCCGGGATGTGTAACTCAGCCTCTCTTTTCAGATGGATTCATAGTTCTAATTATTTGATTAAATTATTTTATTAAATTGATTAATGAATGGATAAATTGATTAAAGGCAGAACAATCAAATGCTTCCAGTGCTCCTGCCAGCAAGGGAGGCCTTGGAAGCACTGGTTAATCCTCCAAGGAATTTTCTTTACAAGTTCTTCATTCCCTGTCTTCCTGAAGATGGATTTTTTTGGAGGAAAGGGCAGGAGGAACACGAAATTGATGAATCCACTTCTAACTGTCTGGAAAGGATCTATTGGGAATGTGGGATGAGCTGGAGGAGTCATCCTGGGCTGTGTAACTCAGCCTCTCTTTTCAGATGGATTTTGTGGTTTTGTCTGATTTTTTTGATTAAATTGATTAATTGATTGATAAATTGATTAATAATGGAGCCATCAAAAGATTCCAGCACTCCTGCCAGCAAGGAAGGCTTTGGAAGCACGGGTCAATTCCCTAAGGAATTTTCTTCACAAATTCTTCATTCCCTGAGTTTTTGGAGATGGATTTTTTTGGAGGAAAGGGCAGGAGGAACAGGAGCTTGATGAATCTACCTCCAGCTGTCTGGAAAGGATCTGTTGGGAATGTGGGATGAGCTGGAGGAGTCATCTCGGGCTGTGTAACTCAGCCTCTCTTTTCAGATGGATTTTGTGGTTCTGTCTGATTAGCTGATTAAATTGATTAATTAATGGATAAATTGATTAATGGCAGAACAATCAAAATATTCCAGTGCTCCTTCCATCAAGGAAGGCCTTGGAAGCACTGGTCAATTCCCTAAGGAATTTCCTTTACAAATTCTTCATTCCCTATCTTCCTGAAGATGGATTTTTTTGGAGGAAAGGGCAGGAAGAACAGGAAATTGATGAATCCACTTCCAGCTGTCTGGAGAAGTGGAATCAGCTGTAGGAGTCACGCTGGACTGTGTAACTCAGCCTCTCTTTTCAGGCAGTGTTCCTGGTTCTTACAGATAGCTGGGGGAAAAAAAAGGTGGGGGGAACGGGGAAGAGGGAATTGGGATCATTAATTTTCTTTTCCTTTGCTCTCCTCTATTTTTAAGCTGAAATAAAAAATGTTTGAGGAGTAAAAATTAATTAAAATTCAAAATCCAAATTTGTACAGATTCCAGGGGAGTTCTATGGACAAGCAAGACCCTTGTTCTGGGCAAATTGTTCCGACTGTGACCAGGAGAAAAACACCAACACCTAAAAATCCCAGTTTCTCCTCCGTTTTCCAGGAACAATGCTCCAAGTGCCACAATTCTTCTTTTGAGCAACTTCTTGGATTTCTGCCCATGAAGGATCTGGCAGAGGAGGTGAATTCATGGAATCCCAGGATGGTTTGGGTTGGAAAACACCTTCAAGCTCATCCCATCCCTGCCATGGGCAGGGACACCTCCCACTATCCCAGGGTGCTCCAAGTCCCATCCAACCTGGCCTTGGGCACTCCCAGGGATCCAGGGCAGCCACAGCTGCTCTGGGAATTCCACCCCAGCCCCTCAACACCCTCCCAGCCAGGAATTCCTTCCCAATCTCCCACCCATCCCTGCCCTCTGGCAGTTTGAAGCCATTCCCTGGGTCCTGTCCCTCCACCCCTTCTCCAAAGTCCTTCTCCAATTTTCTTGCAGGTACAGTGTTGAGATAAGACACGAAATGATGACACAGACACTGCTGCTCTCGAGGGGAACAAAAAAAGAGAGCTTTTATTTTCTGACTCCAACATTTATAGTTTTCCAAAGGTGACAGTGGATTGGAGGGTGACAGTGCCACCTCTCCAATGCCACTGGACAGACCAAGAGTCCATCAATTCTCTCCACCTCCATGAAAGAATGCAAAACATTGGTTATTTACAGAATTGTGTGTGAGAAAGTTTGTTGAGAGAATATAAACATCAAAAAGCTTTACAAAGTTTTACAAAATCAGGGCGACAGTACAGCAAGGCCCCAGAGCCTTTTCCAGGCTGAACAATCCCAGCTCTCCCAACCTTTTCCCTCGTGTACTTCTCCCATGAAAACCTCGAAACACAAACGTGAAATCCTGGCTCTCCCTTAAATCCAGAGGAGAGAAACTGACGGATCAATTCCATTTTAAACCTCTGCTCTAATCCCACATTAAATCCATTAAATTTACCTTCATTGACCAGTTTTCCTTAACCAAGTTAATTGGCTTGGGTATTGTCATCTACAAATGATCACATTAATCCCATCACTAATTAATTAGAAGATTTAAAAATGTCCTCATTATTTATCACAGAAATGACTAAAATAATTTAGATTTCATAAGTCCCATTCTTATTAGGCTTTAATTTATGATTAAGACCCAAGCTGATGATTTTTTTCCTAAGCTGTTTTTAGGGAATGTTTCCTTATTTTCCTCTCTGTTTTAGGGAAATGGAGAAGCTTTGCTGCTGTTTTGTGGGGTTTAATAGCAGCTAAAATAAAATATTTCTATTTTAATTTGACTTCCCATTTTGATCAAAAATGTTCTTATTATTCTCTTTTATTTCCTTTCCCTTTGAACCATTAGAGAACTTTTGCTCTGCATTTAAATTTTCTTTTTGTTTGTGGCTTTTTATTTTCCTTTGTTTTTAATTATTTTAAGAGAGAAGACTTGGAGGGACTGGAAAAAACAAAACATTCCTCCAAGTTCCAAAATATTTACACAAATTTTTGCCTTTTGTGTAGTTTTGAAGCACTTTTTAAGGCATGGATTATGAAACGTCTTCTGTCATTCAAGTTATCTAAATGAAAATTTCAATTTTATTGTTTATTGCCAGAAAAGAGTACCTGGACACCCAGTCCAAAATGCAGAACAGGAAAAAAGTCATGGAGATTCCTTTGGGAAATTTTATTTCCTATTAAGTTTTCTGCTGCTCTTTCAAGTTCATTTTTACATGCAGGTTAAGGTTTTTCTCAGGCAATGTTTTTTAAATAAAAATAGGTTTTCTATTCTAAATTAATAGAAAACCATAAAAGCTTTATTTGTTATTCTCCCGTGATTTTTATTGTTATTTTCCCATCATAACTTTAGAGATGAAATAACCCCAGACTGACATCCTCCATCAACAAAAATCCCATCTTTTAAAGGGGCAGAGAAAATGAAATCCTTTAAAATTCTGATAAAATAGAATGGAAATACTGGGATATTTCCTTTTTGAGGACAGAAAACTACTTTGAAGGGTCTGAAATTTCAGTGGGGATATGGAAACATCTGGAGAAGCTCTTCCAATGCTTTGGGGCAAATCTGCTGGAAAAAGATTGGAGTGTTGGGAGGTTTTATCACTGCTTTTTATGGGATTGAACCCTTTTTGCTCTTCTGAGAAATCCCAGAATCCCAAGATGGGTTGGAAAGGACCCCAGTGGGTCACTGGTGGCACCTCCCTGCTCCAGCAGGGCCATCCCAGAGCACAGGGCACAGGATCACATCCTGACAGGTCCGGAATATCCCCGGTGAGGGAGATCCCACAGCCTCCCTGGTCTCTGCTCAGGGCTGGGCACTCTGCCCAGGGCAGAAGTTCTGCCTCCTGTGCCGGGGGAATTGCTGGGATCAGCCCCTGCCGGTGGCTCTGGTGCCATTGCTGGGGCCCGGAGCAGAGCCTGACCCTGCTCTGACCCTCCCTGCACACAGGGACACCCAGGGGCACCCAGGGGCACTCAGGGGCACTCAGGGACATTTAGGGACATTCAGGGATACACAGGGACAGACAGGGACACCCAGGGACACCCAGGGGCACCCAGGGACACTCAGGGACACACAGGGACACTCAGGAACAGACGGGGACAGACAGGGACAACCAGGGACAGGCAGGGACACATGGGGACAGACAGGGACAACCAGGGACACATGGGGACAGACAGGGACAGACAGGGACAACCAGGGACAGTCAGGGACACACAGGGACACCCAGAAACAGACTGGGACAGACAGGGACACATGGAAACACCTGGGGACACCCAGGGACAGACAGGGATACTCAGCGACAGCCAGGGACACCCAGGGACATGCAGGGATACACAGGGATAGACAGGGACACCCAGGGACATGCAGGGATACACAGGGATGGACAGGGACACATGGGGGACAGCCAGGGACAGACGGGGACACCCAGGGATGCACGGGGATACCCAGGGACACCCAGGGACATCCAGGGAGAGATAAGGACACTCAGGGACAGACAGGGACACCCAGGGACACCCAGGGACAGCCAGGGCTGAGGTCCCTCTCAGCTGGGGCTCCTCTCCAGGCTGAGCAGCCCCAGCCCCCTCAGCCTTTCCTGGGCACTGAGGTTCTCCAGGCCCTTGCCCAGCTCCGTGTCCCTCCCGTGCTGAGGAGCCCAGAGCTGGACACAGCACTGGGATGTGACCTCAGAACTTGGAGAATTTCCATCTTCAAGCTGGTCCCCCACTTTTGTCCCATCCAGTGACAGATCTGCTCAGGACAGACCTGCAGGGCCCCTCCCTGTGGCCATGATTTGCCAAGGTGGGCACTGCCTGGTTTTCCAGGCATGCCAAGGAATCCATCTGCACTTCCTGGAAGTCTTTCCATCTGGAATTTGACTGGAGGCCCATTGGAACACGAACCAAGCAGAACCTGCTGCTCATTAGGGCTGCCAGAGCCCTTGCCTGCCTTTCATGTTGGGTATTTTTGACGTGCTCCATTGGAACAGTCGCTGGTGGTTGCAGCGCTTTGCACCACGCCAAGTCTCGGATGCTTTCCAAGGTTCCTTCCAGCACCACGGGGATCAGGGGGTCACCTTTACTCCTGCTGAATGGTTAATAGCCAGTCGTGATTGCTGTTATCAGATGGGGAGGCTGATAAGGGGCTGTGAGCAGAAATAAAGCTGGTTTTCATCGCTGGGGTCGTTTAACAAATGTGTTGCAACAGAAGTTTGAGGGCTTCGACATCCAAACCCCAAAGCATTTTGCACTCCTAACCTCTTCCTCCTGCCTCTCCTCTCCTCCAGGAACAGAAGGAGGTAATTTCCAAGGTCAGCATGTCCCCTTTTATTCAGATGCTTCTTTGAAAGAGAAAGAAGGGAAGAGACACGTTGGTCTTGACCTGTGAATTCCGAGCTTGAAAGGACTCTGCTGAATAACCCTGCCCTCATTTGAAAGGCTCATTGCTAACATACCTGGGCAACAGCCAGATCTGATAGGGAATATCACTCAGAATTCTTTCATGGAGCTCATTTCCTAATCTCTGAGCTCCATCACTGGAAGGTTAATAGGAAAAACAACAAATGGGAATATTGCTGCAATCAGGCAAAAATCCCAACGCTGTTTACATGGTTACAGAGCTTTCATGTGCAGACAGCAAACAGATGGCTCCCTGAGCAGAAAGACACCTAAATTCAGATTTTTTTTCCCTCTCTGGGATGTAATTCCCTCTTCTACCTGGTTCAGCAGTGCCTGGAGGCCAGCGCTGGGATGAGGGATGTGTCACTCAAGGTGCTACAGGGATTCATGGCAAGAAACCCCAGAAAATTAATAATAAAAATGAGTTGTGGTGTCCCTGTTTGAGCAGGACCAAGTGCAAGGTGGGGTCAGGATAACCCCGGGATCAGCCCAGGCTGGGGATGAAGGGATGGAGAGCAGCCCTGGGAGAAGGACCTGGGGCTGCTGCTGGGTCAGTGCTGGACATTCCCTGGCCCTGTGCACTGGGACCAGAAATCCAGTTTATCCTGGGCTGATCCCCCAGCCTGGGCAGCAGGGAATGGGGGAATCCTGCCCCTGTGCCCCACTCAGGTGAGGCCCCACCTGCAGAGCTGCCCCAGCCCTGGATCCAGCACGGGAAGGAGCTGGAGCTGCTGAGAGAGCCCAGAGGAGGCTCCAGGGGGATCCCAGGGATGGAGCAGCTCTGCTGGGAGAGCTGGGAATGTTCCCCTGGAGAGGAGAAGCTTTGGGGTGAGCTCAGGGTGACCTTCCAGGATGTGAAAGAGCTGCAGGAAATGGGGACAGAGACAATTTCCAAGGGCTGGAGGGGCAGGACACAGGGAATGGCTTCAAAATGCCAGAGGGCAGGGATGGATGGGAGATTGGGAATTGGGAATTCCTGGCTGGGAGGGTGCCCTGGCACAGGTGCCCAGAGAAGCTGTGGCTGCCCCTGGATCCCTGGCAGTGCCCAAGGCCAGGTTGGACAGGGCTGGGATCACCCTGGGACAGTGGGAGGTGTCCTCCAGGAGGGCTGAGCCACCATGGAATGGGACTGCTGCCCCCACCCTGACCCACAGGGTGTCAGCTCCTACTCTGACTCTCAGTGGGTTCTGTATTACTGCATTTTTATTTTATTTTAATTTTTTTTCCCTTAATTAAGAACTGCTATTCGTGCTCCCACATCCTTGCCTGAGAGCCCCTTAATTTCAAAATGATAACAATTCAGAGGGAGGGGGTTTGCATTTTGCATTTTGCATTCCAGGGGAGGCTCCTGCCCTCCTCAGCAGCCACCTGGCTGTTCAAACCAGGACAGGGAGGCAAAGGGCAAAGCAAATCAAAGCTCCTCATCCCTCACCCTGAGGGTGAGAATGCCAGACCTGGATAAAAGCCAAAGGGGAGGAAATTCCAAGTGAGAGGGATGGGGAAACCCTCGACAGAGAAAATGCTGAGTTACTGCTGCTCACCGGGTCTCAGGACAGAGGGGAGGAGGTTTTTTCCTGCTCTTGCTGAGTTTCAGCATTTTGGGTTTGACTTGGGATGAAGTTGATTTTTTATGGCCTCACAGCTGCTGGGAGGTTTGAAACAAGACTAAAGTGGGTATAAAATATCCCCAGGGACAGATCTGGGTGAGCCCTTTGCCAGGGTATCAATAACAGCATCAAATTATGCTCAGAAATGGGAAAGATCTCATCCAACCTGTGTTGAAATCAGGGGAAAAGACTTTCTTGGGCTTTGGAGGGGTTCAGTCAGGCCCCAGGCGTGGCAATTAAAGCAGATATTGGACAGATTTTGCTGCAGGAATCACCAGAGGGAATTGTTAATGCATTGACAGCACCACCCCACTTGTGTAACCAAAAACCAGCACAAAAACCTCTAAATATTTGCTCATCTCCATCACTTGGACCAGTCTGGAAAGTTTTAGGGTTGACAGATTTTGGGCTATGAGGTTTTGCTCGTGTAAATTAATTTTCAATATGAGGAGGAACAACTGGGAAGAACAGGAGTTGTTTTTATCAATTTGGGGTTTATATATTTGTTTTATCAGTAATTTTGGGCTGATTTCTCCCCATGCTGCAGGATGATGGAGCAGGAGGCTCCAGGATCCTGTCCCAGGCAGCCCTGACTCCCTCAGAGCCTTGGCTATGGATGTGATTTTTTTGTTCCTCTCAAAATTCCCTGAAATACTTTAATTTTCAATACAAGCCGGGGCACTGAGGCTGAAAAGAAGGAGATGAATTGTGGGAAGCTTTAATCAGGCTGAAGGGTTTTACTTGGACTTTTGAATGACAATTTTAAAACACGAGAAATTCTCCTTTATTTCCCTTTTTTAGATTTTTTTTTTTAGTCTTGTTTGAGTAACCCAGAACCATTCAGGTAATTGGTGCCATTCACTTCTATATTGAGATATATGAAGATATATGAAGATATAAACAGATATAAACAGATCTGAGATCCACACCCACACGTGCCTGGGAGAAACCTCACACCAACATTTTCCCTCTCAAATAAGACACACTTTCCTCGTCTCTTTTCTGTGTGGTTTTCTGTATTTATATCAGCATTAAATGTAATTTATTACGTTTGCAGCCCTGACAGTGTGAATACATTGCCATTTATTAGGCATTGGCAAGGCATGAAAACATCTGGTTCCTAAGAAAGACGGGATTTTTCTGGAGCTTTTGTTCTGTTAGATGGAATTACTTTGGGAAAACCTCCAGAGAGAAACCTCTGGCTCGACAGCTTCCAGCCACATTCCTGCAAGAGCCCTTGGCACCAGCAGCAGGGGAAGTTTGGGGGTTGCTCTTTCCCTACATCCAAGGGACAGCAGGGAATGAGAGGGAGGGAAACACAGGAAAAAACTGGGAGTGAGCTGGGGTCTTATCATGCACTGCCTGAATTTTGCAGAATCCCAGGATGATTAAGGTTGGAAAGAAGCTCCAAGATGATCAGTCCAACATTTAATTGAACCCCACCATGTCCACGAAACCATAATTGGCCACATTTGTTCATTTTTTGAACACCCACCTTGTGTCAACCTTATCCGTGGGCAATTTATCTCCAAAATTCCCTCCCAGGTGGAGCCTGGCTGATGGGAAGGATCCCAGAATGGGACAGCTCCCAGCAGAGGTCAGATGTGGGAGGAAGGAAAGCTGGATTTGCTACATCTGTACCAGGAGCAGCTCCAGTCCTCTGAAACAGAATTTTAATCTCCAAACCATGGGAAAGTTTTTGTTGGATGTCTGTCAGTCTCCTGTCCAACCAGCTCATTCCTTTGGAAAAATGATGGAAAAAACCTGAACAAAACCTCTTCAATCCCAAAAATGACCAAGGATGGAGATTTTGCTGCTGTGGAATTCTAGGAAGGACACTCAGGAAGGACAAAAACCCATCCCAAAGTTGATAACAACAGCAGCAGACTTGGGATGAGAACCTCCAAGTGGCAGCAGGTGACAGTGAAGAACAAAGCCAGCCCTAAAAGCAGATTAGCATTGAACCAATGTCAAATCAAATACTTCCGGTCAGCTCAGCGAGTCCAAGGGAAACAATCCTGTTTCAAGGAATGCTGAGATATTTCCTTTTTTTCCCCCCCAAAAAATGCCAAAGGAAAACATTTTGACAGATGCATTTCCATTCAGTGAAAGAAGGAGGAATTAATCTTCTCGTCCTAATTTGGAGTGAAAGCGCATGGTGCAATTCCCCCCCTCCGGAATCCAAAATCCTAAAGTTCTGTGTCAGGAATGAGGGAAGTAGATGAGTGAAGTGGGTCATAACAGATCTTCTGGAATTTGGGAATCTGGGAATGCATTCCATAGCCTTGCACATTTAAATGTGCACACAGTGGCACAAAAATAACCAACTCAGTACCCAAAATTTTGTGAAGGAGTTGGATGGATTCCATCGACTTAAAAATTCCCAACAGCTAAATCAAATCCACACTCCCTTTCCCAAAGACAGCAATTTTAAATGATGGCAAAACCAAAAGAAAATTCTTCCTTAAAGCTCATATATCCATCCATGGATTGTCCTCCTACCTTGGCTCTGCTGGAATTCCCTGCTGCATCCTGGGAATCCGTACCTTCACCTTCCTCAGTCTGATTCCTGCCATGTTTGCAAGGTCCTGGATGTGATATTTCCTGACATTGATATTCCCTGCCGTTGTTTGTTGGTTTTTGTCCTTTTGGAGCAGAACGAGCCTAAAATTCCAGCCTAAAATTCCCTGGGAGCTGTGGAAAACTATGGAGGATTTATGAGGAAATTGATCTACAGGAGGCAGAACCTTCTTTTAACAACAAATAAATTCCTTGGTGGATGGACAGACCTACAGAGTTCCTGAGGAAGTGGGGATCTCCTGACATTTTTTGACCCGTTGTGTTTAAATTCACTCTGAACACCTGCCAAAAATGAGAACTTACAGGGCAACAATCACTCAGAAAAAGTTGAAATCTAAGCGTGGAACCAGCAATATCCTCCTGATTTCCTTCATCACCAGAAGCTGTAAAAAAGTGCCTCTCCCAGGTTTGAGGGAGAAATCAGAGCATCCTCTGGCTGAAAATAATTGGATTTTAGACTTTTTTTTGCAGGTGGGTCTTGCTTGAGTAACCCAGAACCATTCAGGTAATTGGCACCATTCACTTCTATATTGTGATGTATAAAGGTATGTTCAGATACATACAGACATAAACAGATATGTTCAGAGACACACCCACACATCCCTTGGCGTGGCCAGCCTGCTTCTGCCAGGCTAAGCTGAGGGCTGTGAGGGAAAAAACAGACAAAAAATGGTTCTGGTTGTGAGGAGTCCATGGGGCATCCAGGGCTTGGCTTGCTGCTCCTCAGATCCAGCAGGGAATTCCCAGAGGTGAAGAAGGAACTGAGATGGGAGTTGTTGATCTGCCTCAGTGATGCCTTGGGAAGGGTGACCTGGAACAGAGGGTGGGCAGAGCTAAAGAATAAAGCAGGGATTGATTCCAAGGATCTCCTCCATGGATGCACCTTGGGCAGCAGCAGAGCCCAGCCAGGGCTGCACCCAAGATGACCCAAAATGGCCCCAAAATGCACCAGCGCTCCCGGGGTCTCTCCCTGGGATCAGCTCTGCTCCATTCCCACCTTGCAGTTCATTGTCCCAGCCCAGCTTTAGCCCAGGCACTCCCACCCTGCTTGTTTTTCTCTCTCCAGCCCACGGGGTTTGTGCTCCTGGGCTGGGATTTGGCTCATTTGTCCTTGGTGCCCAGCTGGAGCAGGAATTGTTTTGTCTCCCTGCTCTGGGCACAGAGCTCACCATGCCCTGATGGGAAGCTCAGACCCACACACTAAAGCAGCTCAGAACCTGAAAAATATAAAATTAAAACCTGAGGCATCACCATGGCTCAGTCTGTGCTCTGTGGGATTTAAGGAGTTTCCCAGCTCCCTGTGCCAGGGGTTTTGTTGGGATTGTTCAGCCTGGAGAAGGATCTGGGGACTCCTTATTGAAGCCTTTCAACCCTTTCAGGAAGATGGGGACAGACTTTTTAACCAGGGCCTGCCGTGACAGGACGAGGGGTGATGGTTTTTAACTAACAGAGGGTTGACTCAGAGCAGATATAAGAATATTTTGTGACAACAATGGAGAAACACTGGCACATGTTGCCCAGACAGGTGGTAGATGTCCCATCCCTGGAAATATTCAAGGCCTGGCTGGACAGGGCTTGGATCAACCTGCTCCAGTCGAAGATGCTCATTGAGGGATGGGGCAGTGTGGAGTTCGGCTGTTTGTCTCTGTGAGAGACAAAGAGTCTTGTGACCTGCCCTGTTTCTTCCATCTTGTCTCTATAACCCCCCTGTACCAAAACCCCAAAATCTATAATTTACCCTATAACTACGTTTTCCCTTCACCATTCACACCCGGGTAGTTCCCACAGGTTCCATCTTCTCATACATCAGTGGCACATCCCTAGATGGATCAAAATCCATCCACCAAGTGCTTTTGGCAACATTCCAAGACCCCCGAGCCCCCCAAGGGTTCTCTCGGTAGCTCTGGACATCAGGAGTGATGTTCTGGGTTCCCACAGGGCAGCCCCAGGTTCTCTGTGCCAGGGCCTCACCACCCTCACAGGGAACAATTCCATCCTGAAACCCGCTCTAAACCTGATCTCTGCCAGCTTAAAGCCATCCCCTTGTGCTGTCACTCCAGTTCCTGCCCTTCCCAGCTTCCCTGCAGCCCCTCTGGGTCCTGGAAGCTCGGAGGTCTCCACACAACCTTTCCTTCTCCAGGTGGAGCAGCCCCAGCTCCTCACCTGGAGGGTGGTTCTGCGCTCCGTGGCTTCTTCTGGACTTGCTCCAACAGTTCCACATCTTTGTCACGTCACAGGCTGTCACCGACATGGTTTATGAAAAATCCTTTCCTTAGGATTTCTCCCCTCCTGAGAGCTGAGAGGCCTCAGGAACAAACTGTAAACAATTCTTATCTGCTGCTGTGGGATGCAACAGGGCAAATCTCTGATTGGCCCCGTCAAACTGTTTCCAATTAAGAGCCAATGACAGTTCACCTGTGCCGCCGGTCTCGGTCTGGGAGAAGACCTTGGTTTACATTCCTATTCTATTCTTAGCTTAGCATGGTAGTGAAATCCTTCTCTCTATTCTTTTAGTGTAGTTTTTATATATTATCTATCATATAATAATAAATCAAACCTTCTGATACATGGAGTCGACTTTGTCGTCTCTTCCCTCATCCTGGAACCCCTGTGAACGAGGTGACAACAGGCATCAGAGCTGCCCACAATATCACAGGATTTGTCTGCTCAGGGACAAAGGGGACTTCACCAACACAGAACGTGTCCCCTGTTTTAGCAGGGCCTGTGGGTGACCAGGCCTCGTTCCTGGGCCTTCCAGGAAAAAGGGATAAGCAGAAGGCACACAACCATTGCTGGAAAAAGAAGGAAAAGTCTTCCCCTCTGGGCTGTCCTGTTTGAGGAGTGATGTTTTATCCAGTGATGTTCGCTAGGAGGGGCCTAAGATCCCAATCCAATAAATTTAAGGAATTAAACACTCAGGCCTGAAAGAACTCGCCCTCAGGCAGAGTTATAAAACAAAGCCTACACACACACACACACACATAGAAGCTTTATTTTTTATTTTCCAGGATAAAGAGCCAGTCATGGAGCCCTGGTTCCAGCCAAAAAGGCCTGGAAAGCAGATTTATCTCGTGTTCCTGACGGTGGGCTGGCCTGCCTGGAGGGAGCTTTAGCTCCCCACCAGCACAAGGGATGGCTGCAGGAATGTGACCTCCCCGTGTGCTGCTTCCCGTGGGAACACCGAGGGAAAGGCATTCCAGTGCCCTGGTGGTCGTTGTTTCAGCTCGGATCAGGTACAGCAGGCACAGCCTGGATGTGGGAATGCTGCACCCGGGCTTGGCCGCCCGTCCATTCCTCTGGCTCTGCTCACAATTCCTCACAAATCATTCTGGAGCTCTGGACAGGTCATTTTGGGCTCTTTGGGCCACTTGCAGAGCTCTGGAGAGGTGAGGTGTTCTTATCTAAATCTCATCACCCACCTGGTTGGATGGGTGTCCACATGGCCGTGGAACATCTGAGCTGAAAGTCACATTCATCCATGGCTCTCTTCTTCGAAATTGTTTTAATTTTATGAAATAAAAAAGCAAAATAATCTGAATTTTGAATGAATTTTGGCTCTTGAGAAGCGCAGTCTGTCGTTCAGGACAGACAAAGCTGTTTCTAGTTAAAAGGGGAAATGTTTTCCTGCGAGTGTCTTCTCCAAAGCCTCTCATTTGATTTTAATTTTGAACAGAAACAAAAACAAGTTCAGGGGCTGTTGTGGGTCTGGTCATGTGAGAGTTGATGACAATGAGGTGCTTGGGTTCAGCATGAAATGAGGGTAGGGTGAAGTGGAGTGGCTCCAAGCAAAATCCATTAGCACTGTAACCTGTTTGGGACCACGGCCAGCAGGATTCTGCACGGAATTCTCCAAGAAAACCCAAAGCACGGAGGGATCACAGCCCCTGGGCTTCTGACAAGGAAGAGGTTTGGGGGAAATCCTAAAATTTAATATAAAGCTGGCTCCAGCCCACTTGGAACAGGAAAAAATCCCAAGTACGTGGGTGATTGCTCCGTGTGCTGCTCGGAGCCCTGGAATTCAGGGATAGTCTGGAAAAAGGCAGAGATTGATCAAAAACAAACAGGCAGAGCCAAACAATCCCTGTTAAGAGACATGAGGAAAGGAAAAATCAGAATTGTTATTGCTGGCAAGAGGCTCAGTCAGGCCTGAGTGATGAAACAGAAGAAGTTGGGTTTCCTAGAGCAGGAGATTTCTCTCAAGGTTAAATTCTGCTCTGTCTACTGAACAGGATCTTACGGATCATCCAGTTCCACCTCCTTCCACCATCCCAGGCTGCTCCAAGTGTCCAACCTGGCCTTGGGCACTTCCAGGGATCCAGGGGCAGCCACAGCTGCTCTGGGCAACCTTTTAAAAATTGCATTTAAACACTTTATAAAACAGATTTAACATTTCCTTTTTTAAAAAAAATTTATTTTCTTCCATCTTTTATTACAAAAAGTTATAAAAAGGACAGTAGATTTTAAAATACCTTCACACCAAAACAGTTTACTTTTTTTAAAAATAAAGTCTGGGTTAAAGGAAACCTGAAATTAGGGATTTTGCATGATCTCCTGGCTCTGTACACCCCTCAGTGCTTAATATGGACAAATCCAAGTTTTATTTTGGTGCAAAAATGAAGATTGACAGATTCTCTTTCCCAACCACACTTTTCCTTCATAACAGTAGAAAGCCAGAAGTTAAACTGTTAAACCTGACAGTAGCTGAACAAAGGATTCAAAAATATTGCAAGAAGAAGAATAATTCATGATCGCTGCAGACTGCATGGACTTGGCAAAATCCACACAAATTCCTCAAGATTCTCCAGATAAAATTTCTGTAATTATGGAGCTCTGTAGTTCCAGCTTTGTGCCATCCACTTTTCCTTGAACAGGGAATTTTGTTTCCAAAACTTTTCCTTGCGCAGGGAATTTTTTTTTTCCAAAACCCTCTGTTGCAAGGGGATTTTGATTCAAAAACTCTTCCTTGCACAGGAATTTTGATTCCAAAACTCTTCCTTGCACAAGGAATTTTGTTTCCAAAACTCTTTGTTGCAAGGGGATTTTGATTCAAAACTCTTCCTTGCACAGGAATTTTGATTCCAAAACTCTTCCTTGCACAGGAATTTGTTTCCAAAACTTTTCCTGCGCAGGAATTTTTTTTTTCCAAAACCCTCTGTTGCAAGGGGATTTTGATTCAAAAACTCTTCCTTGCACAGGAATTTTGATTCCAAAACTCTTCCTTGCACAAGGAATTTTGTTTCCAAAACTCTTTGTTGCAAGGGGATTTTGATTCAAAAACTCTTCCTTGCACAGGAATTTTGATTCCAAAACTCTTCCTTGCACAGGAATTTTGTTTCCAAAACTTTTCCTTGCACAGGAATTTTGATTCCAAAACCTTTCCTTGCACAAGGCATTTTTTTTCCAAAACCCTTTGTTGCACAAGGGGATTTTGACTCCAAAGCTCTTCGTTGCACAGGGGATTTTGATTCCAAATTTTTCCTCTTCCACTTGGCAAAAAGAAGCCAAACCAGCCAAGATCCATGAGGTTGGAGCAGTCTGGTACTTCCCCAGGAAAATCCTTCCAGGGATTTTTGGCAGGTTTGATTCTACCGGGCAGCACCAGGAGTGTTCAGGCTGAGCTGAGAATTGGCACTGGGGTGATTCCTTCATCCCAAAATCCTTCCAAAATTTACCTCGTGGTGTGGTCACGGCAGCAGAGCTCAGGGGTCTCCTGAGGGTTCTCCAGCACTTCCTTGAGCGAGGCCAGCACTGACAAATCCGAGTGTAAACCATTCCTACACTCCATGCATCCTTGTAAAGACAGACACACATCATCAGAATCGCTCCAGCCTCTGCAGAGGAGCTCTGGAGCAGGTGGAAGGGCTTCATCTGGAATAACAATCCCAGGACGAGGCTTTAGCACAGGAAAATTTTCCAGGCTCAGATTCCCATTTCCTGATGCAGCCTGGTGGATGTGGGATTTGACAGCTGAGTTTTGCAGGGGCACTTCCCCCATAAAGCACTTTGAGAGGTTTCCTGGCAGAATTGATATTCCAGGTACTCAGACCCAGACCAGGCTGGGTTGTGGTGCTGAGAAACATCTGCACAAGGAGTTTTGATGAGGAAAAAGTGCTTCCAGCTCCAGGATTAATGTTTTATCCTGTCTTATCCTGTGCTCTGCCTCTTGCATGCTAATAACCATTTTAATGTGCCTTTCTGGTGGAGTAACTGGGCCATTAAGGGATGAAAGGATTTAAAGTTATTATCATTAGCCTGGAACTCTGGCAGAAAGGAAAGATGAGACTTTCTTCGACTGTGCTTTGGAGCAGATTGAAATTCAGAGTGCTCCTGGGAGTTGCTGCTTTGGAGATTCCCTGTCCTGCCTAGATTTTGGGGCTTCCATGCAGGATCAAACATTCCTTTGAACCCACAGGATAAACAGAGGCTGGCACAGATGGCCAGGCTGGAGCTACACCCAGAATATTCCCCAGAGGATGCAAGAAAGCTCAAACAGCACTTTCAATTAGTCCTGAAGGAGTCCCAGTTTGGTCACCTTGAAGTTTGACTCCAGGGCATAAATGTGGATGGACAGTCCAGCAAATTCTGGGATCCCTCCCGTGGTTCTGCACGTCTGTCTAATTGTTTGGGAATTTTTTTCCATCAGTGTTTTCCCACAGGTAAAATTTGCAGTTGTATTAAAGTAGTTCCTGCTTGAATGAAGACACAAGAAAACAAAATGTATCAAAATATTTGGGAATTATTTGTTCATCTGTTCACAAGCCATCCCTGGTTTCTTCTGCAAGCAGGCTGAGGCAGCAGATTTTAAGGAAGACTCCAGAGCTCGTGGAGCTCAGGAACAGGAAAAAGACAGTGGAATTCTCTGTGCTGCTGCTCTACCTCTTCTGGTTTATGGATCTCTCCAGGTTTCCACATGGACTAAACCTCCCTCATTCTTTGGTGGAACTAAAAATATTTTTGAGGCTTTTGCAATTTGTTCCTTGAGTTTTCCGATCAGAACCCATCACAGGTTGACAATCCCAGCTTTGGGAAGGGTAAAAGGTTCTTGACTGATCCAAAGCTTTTTGAGCTCAGTCTCTGGCTCAGGGAGGGCTTTGGATCAGCCCTCCACAGCTCTGTAGCTGTCACCATTCCACATCCCAGCTCTCCCTCCTCTCTCCTCGCTGTTGTTCCCTCTTTCCACCCTGGCAGATGTTTTCCAGGGTCTTGCTCCTCTGGGAGCCCGAGCCAAGCTCTGCTGGTCCTGCACTGATGAATTCCAGTGGGAGCAGCACCTCTGGACACCCCCAGTGGAGAAGGAAGCCCCTTCCTCCCCCTGCTCTTGCTTCCCTGGGTCTTGGGCTGGAAATGCAAGATGTGGCTGGGGCTGTTCTGTCCCCATCTGTCAGAGCTGGGGCAGTTCTCTGCTGTTCCTTGGGCAGTTTTCTTTATCTCTCCCACAGCCCATCCTCCCCCAGGAAATCTGTTCATGGGCCATTAATTATTAATTATCTTCTGTCCATGGCCACTGAGTGTCCCTGCAGGGCTGATCAAATCCCACCATCCCATGGGGAGATGCTGCGCCCAGGGGAGGAGCCAAGCATTCCTACCTGGATCCAATCTGCCCTGGGAACAGCCCAGCAGCCTTTGCCCCCTGCATTCCCAGAGGAGCAGCTTTCTGCTGCCCTGCATTCCCAGAGGGAGAGCAGGCCCATCTCCAGCAGCCCTGGAGCTGCAGAGGAAAACTCCCCCCTTGTGCAGGATCCCTGCTCCAGCAGAGCCACAGCTGGCACTGCAGGAGGGCTGAGCCCCCTGGGATGGGACTGTGCCACCACCCTGAGCCCCCTGGGATGGACTGTGCCCCACCCTGAGCCCCCTGGGATGGGACTGTGCCACCACCCTGAGCCCCCCTGGGATGGGACTGTGCCACCACCCTGACCCTGGAGGCCTGTCCACCCCTGAGCCCTGGGATGGGACTGTGCCCACCCTGAGCCACCTGGAGGGACGTGCCACCCTGAGCCCCCTGGGATGGGACTGTGCCACCACCCTGAGCCCCCTGGGATGGGACTGTGCCCACCTGAGCCCCTGGATGGACGTGCCACCCTGAGCCCCCTGGATGGGACTGTGCCACCCGAGCCCCCTGGATGGACGTGCCCACCTGACCCTGGATGGACGTGCCACCTGAGCCCCCTGGGATGGGACTGTGCCACCACCCTGAGCCCCCTGGGATGGGACTGTGCCACCACCCTGACACACAGCGTGCCAGGGCCTGCTCTAGCTCTAGCAGTTTTTGGGTTTTTTTGTTTGTACTATTGCATCTGTATTTTTAATTTTCCTATTAAAGAACTGTTATTCCTATTCCCATATCTTTGCCTGAGACCCTTTTAATTTCAAAACTATAATTCAGAGGGAGGGGTTTTACATTTTCCAGCTCAAGGGAGGCTCCTGCCCTCCTCAGCAGAGCCTGTCCTCTCACACCAGGACACCCTGGGTTACCAACCCTGTAAATACCAAAAGAGAAAAGGAAGCAGACAAACCCTAAAGCAGGAAGAGAGACACTCTGTTTTATCCAAATCAGATTATCCCAATGAGCCTCCCTGGGAATGAAATGGAGGATGAGCTCTTTTTGGGTGGGCACCTCCTTTGGGTGCCTCCTTACTCTGCCTGCTTATTAATCCCCTAATCAGAGCTCGTTTCACAGTGATTTTTCCTCTCAGCTGCTCATGCTCTGCTTCTGGGTGGGATTTCTTTGCATGATCCCAAATATCTGAGCTCCTCCAGATCTTCTGGGACCATTCAATGTGCTGTGAGAGAACAATTCTGGATACAGCAATAAAACCATGGGTATATTACTTAAGCCATGTATTTATTACTCAAGCTGTTACCATAACTTTCCACCAGCATTTTATATCTTATTTCTTATCCCCCTCCTCTCCACCCGAGACTGGACAGATTTCTCGAAGGGAATTTTTATTTCAAATTAAATCCTCTATTTCAGCAAAGTAACTCCATTTTTCTTTTTAATTCTTCCTTGTTTTTCACTTCAATTTTCCTCACAGAGAAACTCCAGGACGTTTTCTAAGCACCCCTGAAAGGGAACCTGGAAGAACTGCAAAATAAAAGGTTGATCTTTGAAAAAAAACTGATATTTTATTTATTGAAGCATCCAAGTTCTTTTATCTCAAAAGATTTGAGTTTTGTCTGCACATATTTTAGGTTTCAACAGAGGAATCCCCACGTATCTGATCCAGTGGAGTGGATTTGTTCTCCCTGCAGGATAACCATGACCTGCTTTTCCTTTTGTTAAAGATCCAACGTTTTCCCTCAGGCTGGGAAAGAAATTTCTGGAATCCTCCCTCCTGATCTCAGTTTGTCTTCCACAGTCTCATGGTGCTTTCCAATATTCCAGGATAAGGAATGATCCCAACAGCAGAGAGGGCTTCACCAGGCCCTCCCTCACCTCTGAGTAACAGCTAAAAACAGACAAAGCCAAAATACCAAAGGAACACCAAGGAAATTTGGGATAAAAATACTGATTTTAAGGTCAACAGCTCAGAACCAGGCAGCTGGTCCATCCTCAGGGCCTGGCACTCCACAGCACCAGGCAGCTCCTCCTCTGAGCCAGGTGCTCCAGCCCAGGATGACTTAACCCAGGTCTGCAGACCACCATTAAATCCCATTTCCAGTCTCAAACTCATTTCTCTAGGCCAGGATTAAATCCCACATCCCGTCACAAACTCATTTCTCTAGGCCAGGATTAAATCCATTTCCAGTCACAAACTCATTTCTCTACACCAGGATTAAATCCCATTTCCAATCTCAAACTCATTTCTCTAGGCCAGGATTAAATCCCATTTCCAGTCTCAAACTCATTTCTCTAGGCCAGGATTAAATCCCATTTCCAGTCTCAAACTCATTTCTCTAGGCCAGGATTAAATCCCACATCCAGTCACAAACTCATTTCTCTAGGCCAGGATTAAATCCCACATCCAGTCTCAAACTCATTTCTCTAGGCCAGGATTAAATCCCATATCCAGTCACAAACTCATTTCTCTAGGCCAGGATTAAATCCCACATCCAGTCACAAACTCATTTCTCTAGGCCAGGCTTAAATCCCATTTCCAGTCTCAAACTCATTTCTCTAGGCCAGGATTAAATCCCACATCCAGTCACAAACTCATTTCTCTAGGCCAGGATTAAATCCCATTTCCAGTCTCTGTTTATATCTGGTTGATGCTAAACAGGAACTGTAGTTTAAATTCAGTGATAAAAAAAATCAGAGTTTTTTGGGTTTTTTTTCATTTAAAAATGCAGTTAAATAAATTTCTATGATGAACATTATTTATGTCAGGGTTTGGAAAAGCTTTGAAATAATCTGAGAATCATGGAGTGGGTTTGGTTGGAAGGGATTTTATGGATCATCCATTTCCACCCCCTTGACCATCCCAGGCTGCTCCAAGTGTCCAGCCTGGCCTTGGGCACTTCCAGGGATCCAGGGGCAGCCACAGCTGCTCTGGACATTTAAAAATCTTTAAAAATCTGTTAAAAATTGCATTTAAACTCTTTATAAAACAGATTTAACAATTTCTTTTTTAATTTCATTTCTTCCCTTTTTTATTACAAGAGGGTAAAAAAAGGACAATCAATTTAAAATGTCCCCAACTTCACACCAAAACAATTTCCTTTTTTTTACTTCCATATATTTCAAAGTCTGAAAAAAATTAATTTCTCATTAATTTAAATGTTTTAATTTGTGGAAGCCTCTGTCAGAACAAGTCCACTGCTCTCAAAGTCTCGGGCACCTTCTCTTGAGAGAATCTTTCTGTGATTTCCCTGGCTTTTACCTCCAACCCTACGGATTGCACCCAAAGTCTGTGGGAATCTTTGAAAGAATCCCATGGACTTTGATGGATCACAACTTCCATGAATGACAAAAAACTCTTCCAGATGAGAATTTCAGCTCAGCACTGCTCCAGAATCCAAACTGGGAAAACTGCTGTGGTGTTACTTGAGGGAAATCGAGTAAGAAAAGGAATTACTGAGCCTCAGTCCAAATTAGAATTCCCTTTGGAAAACAACAAATAAACTTTGCCATCTGGGACTGTCTCGTTTTCCACAACATTTTTATTAAAAGCAGCCGGGTGCTTCCCCTGCCTTGGAGTGGTTTAAGGAAGGAGAAGATGTTTATTCAAGGAGAAGATGTTTATTTAAGGTTCCTAATTTGTTTAGAGCTGGCAAATGAAATCCCTGGTTGTGCTTGAGTTGTGAGCTCCTTTAAAGAATTGCTCTGTTTAAAGGAGTTTTTGACGTGGATCCATCCAAGTGTGTCCCAAAATGGGAATCATATGCCCCGAGAAACCAGAGCTTGGCACTTCCCCATGCTGGGATTTGGGAACACAGAGCTGAAACTCTCCAAACTAAAAGAAAAATGGAGGGTGAAAGAGATTTTGCAGTGTTTTCAAATAAATTCTTCACTTGGTTGTCAATTAATGCCATAGAAAAACACCAATTAGCTGAGATATGTGTTAATCACAGGGTGTTAATCATTTTTAGCCACTTGAAGGATCAGAAGAGGAAACCAACTGTTAATTGTGGGTAGGAGAGGCCAAGGAAAACCTGTAAAAATCAGAGAATTGGCCAAAGTCACTACTGTCACTTCTATTCCTAGAGAAAAGCAGAAATAATTCTTTGGCCTTTCCCCAAGTAGCTGCAGGAACCAGGGTCTGGCTGTGGGCACATTCCTGAAAATTCCCAACATCATCCCTGCTCCTTTAGGTGCTTCCCTTGAGGCCTTGTGCAGGCTGGCCTAGAGCAGAGGCTGGGCAGAGCTAAAGGATAAAGCAGGGATTGATTCCAAGGATCTCCTCCATGGATGCACCTTGGGCAGCAGCAGAGCCCAGCCAGGGCTGCACCCAAGATGACCCAAAATGGCCCCAAAATGCACCAGCGCTCCCGGGGTCTCTCCCTGGGATCAGCTCTGCTCCATTCCCACCTTGCAGTTCATTGTCCCAGCCCAGCTTTAGCCCAGGCACTCCCACCCTGCTTGTTTTTCTCTCTCCAGCCCACGGGGTTTGTGCTCCTGGGCTGAGATTTGGCTCATTTGTCCTTGGTGCCCAGCTGGAGCAGGAATTGTTTTGTCTCCCTGCTCTGTGCACAGAGCTCACCATGCCCTGATGGGAAGCTCAGCCCCACACACTAAAGCAGCTCAGAACCTGAAAATATAAAAGCCAAACCTGAGGCATCACCATGGATCAGTCTGTGCTCTGTGGGATTTAAGGAGTTTCCCAGCTCCCTGTGCCAGGGGCTTTGTTGGGATCCATCCCCCTGGAGTTGATCTGGGGAGCAGAGCATCAATGCTGATAGATCCACCACTCCACTCTGGGGAAATGCTGGAATGACCCAAAATTAATGAGGTTTCAGGGAGAAATATGGCCCTTGATAGAAAATCCTAATCAGCAGAATTCTAAATGTGCAGAACTCCCAGGGATGGAAGAACTTTCCTATGGGATCCACCTTCCACCTCCAGGAAGATTCCTTCTTCAGCTTCTCCCCTCAACATTCCTTTCTCCATCTGACCAGCCTCATGATTTCGCTGCTCTTAAATGTTTTCTTCCAGGTTCTGGCACCACCCTAAATTATTATTCCATGGGGATTTCCAGTCATCCCTGCTTCCCAAGAGAGCAGCACATTTCCTACAGGTTTCTGATGGGAATATTCTGTGCTTTAAATGAGTTTTTTTAGGTGAGGCTCCTCCCTTCCTCACCCATTTCTCTTTATTCAACTAATTTGAATCAGCCCTAACTTTTCCAAGGTTTTCTAGACCCAATTCCTGTAAACATTCAGGTCTCAGTTACATGAGTGGGAAATTGAAACATCCCAGGAATATGAGTGGGGTTATATCAGATTTTCCCTGGATGTGAGGGTAGGTTTTGGTGACAGCAAGGTCAGTTCTCAATTTTATTGCTTTATTTTGCGGTGAAATTTTTGAGCAGATTAATTCCCTTTTAACCTCATTTATTCCTTTCCTCTTCTGAGTATTTCCTTGTAATTTGGCTTAAAATTCATGGATATAATTTGGAAAAATTAAACCCCTGTCTTAGTTCTTACAGCTGAACTGAAGAGAACCTGTTTTGTTTTCCCAAAATGTGGATAAATGAATTTTTATCAACTGTTTTCCTTCATGTTTTATTTCATTTTTGGTCCAAAATCCAAAAATATTGTGTTTATTATAAACCTATCCTTTCCAGAGTTAAAAGGCAAATCAGTGTGAGGATCAATATCATTTTCTAAGAGGTGACTCCAAAAACTTGGTAAAAATGTTCTCTCCCAGGCATCCTGTGTTTTTAGTGTTATTACAGAAGTGATCTTTGCTCCTCCCCATTCCCAATCTCTCCTTAACTCTTTATTTTATTATTCCATAATCCAAGACTAAAGGAGAAGTCATTGGTTTATTATTTTGGGGATTTTTTTGCTTGTGCAGTCACTTCCTTGAGCAGCCATCTCCCTTTTCCCCAAATTTCTTCTTTTTTGTCTTCTTCTTTTAATTCTTTTTTTTGAGAATCTATTTCTTAATTTTTCTTGTTGAAACCCAGGGACTTTAAATGACACTGAGAAGCTGTTTTGGCTTCAAGGCTGGGCTCTGAAGCTGTAATTCCCTCCTGGATTAATCCACTTTCTGGGAGTATTTCATTTGCCTAATTATCACTGATTTAATCACTGTAGAGTCTCTTGTTGCAAACCAACATGAATCTCCTGTGGGCTCTGTGTGGTTTCTCCTTGTGGGGACATCCAGGATGGCCAAGGGGTTGGATCCAATGGGATCAGAGTCCTTTGGATCGCTCTGTGCCCTGGTCTTTGTGACACAGAGACATTTCAGGCCCACCACCACTGATGCAGATCTATGCCTCCCCCAGGGGCTCACAAAACCCTTCTCATTCCCTTCCAAACCCTTCAGAAGGTTGAAATCCAAACGACTTTTGGGTGCTCCCTCAGAATGGAAGGGTGGCCGTGAGACCCTGAGTCGTCTCTTGGCCCTGGGAGAAGCCTCAGATGCCACTGGGGATCTCAGAGCAGGGAATGATGGAATTTTGGAATGGTTTGGGTTGGAAGAGACTTTAAAGATCACCCAGTGCCACCCCCTGGAGGGGCAGGGACATCTTTTACCATCCCAGGCTGCTCCAAGCCCCATCCAGCCTGGTGTTGGACAATCCCAGGGATCCAGGAGCAGCCACAGCTTCTCTGGGCACCCTGTGCCAGGGCCTGCCCACCTTCCCAGCCAGGAATTTCTTCCCACTATCCCATCTAACCCTTCCCTGTGGCAGTTGAAACCCAAATCCCATGGAATATCAGGGCGTGGCTTGGCTGACCCCTCACTGGTGGAGCTGGGGAGATGATGGATCTGATCCATCACTCCATCAAGGTGGGATTCTCCTCCCCTGATTTTCTGAAATTGAAACTGGAGGAACAGACTTACAATTAGCCCTCCAAAGAGTAATTTCAGGATTTTTAGACTATTGCATTAATAATTAAGTGTTTCCTGGAGCTGATTGGGAGTCACCTGTTGGGAATATTTCACTTCCCACTGGCTAAACAGAGGTGGGAAGGATTTCACTCTCCAGCCCCTTTGGAAACCCCACCTTGAAATTCCTGGATATAATTTTCCTCGTCTTGTAGTGGCATTCTGCTGAGTCCCACCCTTTCAGCTCAGGGGCGGTTTCACCCTTCATTAATTTTAAGGAAATAGAAGGAAAAGCTGCTTTTTTGATTATTTATTTTCAATTTTCTGCCACTCAGCTCCCTGAATTTCAACCACCCCTCTGCTATAATAAGCAAACAGCAGGCAGAAAATGCAGATTTATGGCAGAAATGCACTTGGCTGGATCCCTTTTCCCTGAATATTCCCCAAAGCTGCGTGGTTCCTCCACTCCTCCAACCTCAATGTACATAACAAATTCCTTTTGTTTGTTTTTTGTCACTTCCAGGCTGAAAGTCCATAACTAACAGCAAATGGTGGTTTGTTTTCCATGCCATGGTTGTATTATTGATGTCCTGGCTGGGTTTATAACTTTCACTCCCTCCCATTTCTCGAAGAAAGGCCTCTGATGGCCATTAATCTGATGATGTATCTGGAAGGAACGTGCCAGCACTTGTCTCCCAATAAATTGGAATGGACAGGAATGGGTTTGGGCCATTGCCAGGCAATTGGGTTTGTGGGTTTTGCTACTTTGGACAGAAGAGCTGCATTTAACGGCTGTGTAAAACCAGAGCAAGAAAGGCAGGGCAGAAAAGCAGAGGGGGAATAAACAGCCACCTTTTCACAAAAATAAAAAAACAAAAAAAAAAGAGAGATTTTGGCTGCCCTCCATGATTAATCAGCCGAGTCCTGTCTCCATCAATTGGCATTTGACAGGTGGGTGATGCTGGAGGTGGAGATTGAGAGGGTGGAAAAGGCCAGGTTGGGTGGGGCTTGGAGCAAAATAAGGACCTGGCTGGGTGCTGGGAGCCCTCCTGCCATCCCTGGAAATGCCCAAGGCCAGGCTGGATGGAGCCTGGAGCAGCTGGGATAGTGGAAATTGTCCCTGCCCATGGCACGGGGTGGCACTGGGTGATCTTTGAGGTCCCTTCCCACCCAAACCATCCCTTGATTCCAGCTGGATCTCCATTCATTCCTTCTCTGGCCATAAAACATATCTGTCAGGTGAACCCACCTCAGCTTCTCCAATGTGTAAATTACATTCCATGCATAATTACTTATTTAACTTGGTGTGGAGGGATTTTACACAATGAGACTAGGCCTGGAATGATCTAATATTTTTACTGCATTAATTAGTGGACTTTAGGGGGAAAAAACTGACTTTTCAGGCACAGAAGCTCTTTTTGAGTGATAGGCAGTGACAGGAGAAGGGGGGAAATTTTAAACTAAAAGAAGAGATTTAGATTAGATTTTAGAAGGAAATTCTTCTCTGGGAGGGTGTGAGGCTTCCACAGAAGCTGTGGCTGGCCCTGGATCCCTGGAATTGTCCAAGGCCAGGTTGGACACTGGGCTTTGGAGCAACCTGGGACAGAGGAAGGTGTCCCTGCCCTTTCAGATCCTTCCAACCCAACTCCTTTTGGGATTCTTCCAAACCTGAAGTGGATATTTTCTCCTCCCTTCCAGCTGCTGGGTTATGACAAGGGAGGTGAGGAAGAGAAGCCAAACCATGCCCTGGTGAGTTCAGCGTCTCTGACAAAGGAGTTGGGCTGGGCTGGGTTTCATTCCTGGTGTTATATACAATATTTGTCGGCTGCAGGCTCAGGGGGGCCATAAGGGATGTGCAAAGAGGCAAACCCAAGCCAAGAGTGAGCAGTGGACCCAAATAACCATCCAGAGCTTAGAGACAGGGAGAGGCTCCCTCTGATATCCATGGTGGGAAAATCCTTTGGGATATTGAGGCCACACTTAATTGGGCGATGAGGGAATTAATAACAAGTCCCTGTCTGCAGGAATCTCAAGATTTATTCCAGAGTGTGGGGTGTTTTTTCCTTTACAAGACACGAAATGAGCTGCGTGTTGAAGTGTTTGTAAGGAGGAAGGAGAGGGTGGAATTCATTCTAGGACGTGGGATCATTCCCAGTGTTTATCAGATGGCTCATGGAACGGGATGATTTCATTGTCTGGAGTGACCAACAGCCCTGTCTCCAAGTAGAAACATGCAAAACCACTTAGAGATGGAGAACTCTCTTCAGAACTCATGGAAAAAGTTCCATAAAATTCAGCAGGATTCAGTTCAGCGCCTTCATCCTCAGTTTTTTCCTTCTTACAGAGGCAGGAATTGGATATGCATTGGGATATCTCACCAGACAGCACAACCTCAAAGGCAGGAATCACCTGCCAAAGAAGCAAACAAACCCTCACATCATTTACTGTGCCCACAAGAGGATGAAACCACGTAAAAATGTTTATAGACACAAAGTTAAATTAGAACAAAAGGGAAAAGAAATGTCACTGTCATCATTTAAAAGTTGATTCTTTTTTTACCTGGCTATGATGGCTCCTTGCCACAATTTCCCCTTGAACTATTTTGGGGTTAAACCAATGAATATTTCACTTTTCCTTTTCCTTTTCCTTTTCCTTTTCCTTTTCCTTTTCCTTTTCCTTTTCCTTTTCCTTTTTTTCCTTCTTGTTCTTCTTCGTTTTCCCCTTCCGCTTCTCCTCCTCCTCCTTCTCTTCTTCTCTCTTCTTTTTCTTCCTCTTCCTCTTCTCTCCTCTTCCTCTTCTTCTTCTTCTTCTTCTTCTTCTTCCTCTTCCTCTTCTCCTCTTCTTCTTCTTCTTCTTCTTCCTCTTCTTCTTCTCTTCTTCTTCCTCTTCTTCTTCTTCTTTTTCTTCTTCTTCTTCTTCTTCTTCTCCTTCTTCTTCTTCTCTCTTCTCTCCTTCTCTCTCTTCTCTTCCCTTTTCCATTTTTTCCTTTTTATTTCTTCATCTGCCTTTCTAAAATAATCTGCCTCCCTCTATCTCAAGGCACGAGCCTCCCTTGCAGAATAAAAGCAGGAGGATCCTCTCCAAACCTTCTCCCATTTCCAGTTTTGCCATGTTCTTAAACAAATCCTTGTGGACCAGATTTTCCAAAAGGAGTCATCTAAACCCCCTCTCCTAATCTCTGTGGGATCTTCATCATCAGCTCCAAGAGCACTTCCATGAGAATTAAGGATAGAACCTGAATAGAACAGAAAATCCAGACTTTGAGTAAAAATAGCAGATAACATTTTCCCCATGTTTTATTCTGTTAAAATGAGATATTAAAGAGTGGAGTGAGGGATTTTTTTATAAAAATACCTCTGTGTTGGGAAGACAATTCTTGGAAGGGTTTTCCTCCACCAGCACAGGGGTCTGAGTGTGTTCAGAACCAGCTTGAACACAAACCCTGAGAGGAGCCCTGAGGGAGCTGGGGGTGCTCAGCCTGGAGAAAAGGAGACTCAGGGGTGCCCCCATCCCTCTGACAGCTCCTGAAAGGTGCCTGTGCTCAGCTGGGGCTGGGCTCTGTCTGCAGCAGCACTGACACACCCAGAGCTCACAGCCTCCAGCTGCACCCAGGGAAATACAGGCTGGAGAGCAGGGAAAAGTTTTTCCCAGAAAGAGTGATAAAGTTCTGGAATGGCTGCCCAGGGAGGTGGTGGAGTCCCCATCCCTGGGTGTGTGTGACAAAGCCTGGATGTGGCACTGGGTGCCAGGGCTGAGTTGAGCTGTTGGGGCTGGGCTGGACTCGATGATCTCGAAGGTCTCTTCCAGCCTGGTCATTCTGGGAATTCTGTGAAAATAATTCCCTAAGCAAGAACACAGGGGGACAAAGTTTAAAACTTGCCTGGGAATAGGGAAAAATTTTTCCCATGGCATTTGCAATTCCTGGAGTGCACAAAGTTCACAGATTTGTTAGAATTGATGCAGAGCTCAACAGCCCAGGAATGACATCACCCCTGAACCCCACCCAGCGCTGGGGGAGCGGAAAGTCGGATAAATCCCGCTGGACACAGCTCCTTAGGAAACCAAGCCATGTGCCAAACCCTTTCCTTGGAGCTGCTGTTATCTTGGACTCTCTCCTTCCTGGCTGGAGAGCTCCAGGAAGCATTTAATGAGTGGGTAATAATAGTTTCATGCTAATAGGAAATGGCAGCCTTGGAAGTGGCCAGATGAACTCAAACGGGACCCCACAGCTCTCGGAGCATGTGTGGGAATCCCACAAAGCTTTGAAGTGCATCCAAAGCACACAGCCCCTTTAATTCCCCTGTAATTGCCAGAGTCAATAGTCAGCGGGGATCCTTGGGTCATTTATTGTTTTAATCTGGGAGCAACAGTGGCTGACAGGGAGGGACTCGGTGGCAGCGAGAGGGGAGAGGGAGCAGAGCCCGTCTGGGAGCTGGGGGAAATCCCTTTGTGTGCCTGGAGGGCAGGAGCACAATGTGACTCCAAGGACAGCCGCAGTATGGCCGGCCAGTACAGATCACCAACGGGACAGGACTGCCGGGAACGGGCCTTGAGCTGTTTGATTTTCCAGCATCACTCTCATTCCGTGGTCATGGCAATGGGAAGATGCCATCAGCTCACAGGCAGCAGACCAAGAACTCAATGTTACAACTCACTTTATAACTTTTTTGACCAATCACACAAAGCAAAAGCACATCGACAGTGGTTCCATCCAACCACTCTAAGCACAGGTACCTTTGGTTAAACAATGCTTATTTCAAATACAACACCTGCTTGTGAGCCTTAAACACAATGCACAGAGCTCCTTATTGAGCCTAGAACTCCCTAATATCTCACTGGATAGACTTTGCTGCAGCTCAGGGAGTTATTCTAGACAAGCATTAATGCACAGACCATTGCTCTATTTGTCCTTTTCCACTTCTCACATAATTTCTGTGCTGACCAATCTCATGTCTCCTGCTCAGCTCCAATCCCAGTTCTGCTGTCTCTGAGGTTGCCTTTTGCAGCTTTCCCAAACCCCTCTGATTTTATGGATTCCCACCCGCAGGACACAGGGAAACAGCAGCAAGGCTCATTTTGGGCTGTCTGCAGAGCTCATCCTGCTCCTTCCCTGGTGGTTTGCCAAAACCCTGGTGGTGGAGCCAGAGGGGAAGGAGCTCTTGGCTTGCAAAGGAGACAGTGGCTCCTTTTGTTCTGCTCCTCTTTGCTCTGGTGAAATCCCGCTGAGATTCCCCCATGGATGTTCCAAAACTGCCACTTCCTATTAGAGTGACACTATTTTTACTCTCTACTGAAGCTGGCCAGGGCAGGTCAGTAGGACTTCAAGCAGGCTTTGATTATCAGAAAAGTTACAAAATTCTCAAGGTTCCTTCAAGGAGTAAAGTACCTATTTCACACAGAGTCAATGTTCCAGCTCAGAGCTGCTTGGCTCCTGGCCCCTGCCATGTATTTGGGACCCTTCCTGCCTTCCAAAGACTGACTTTTCCTTTTCTGCAGCAAATACTGACAGAAAAGAAGTTGAAACATTCTTTTTAAAAGTGGGAAGCCTTTGGATTTGCAGCATGACTTTCCAGGAGGTTTCCATGCCTGAAGGTCACTGAGGTTGGAAAGATGTTCAGCTGATTTTTTGTGAATACTGAGCTTTACCTTTTCCACCTTAAACTTTTGTAATAATTTTGGAGAGTAGAAGGGTCATCTTTTGTCCAAAAAAAAAAAAAAAAAAAAAAAAAAACAAAGGGGAGGGGGAATGTATGTGTGTACTTGGGAAATATGGAATGGCTTTTGTTGAGAGGGACCTTGCAGCTCATCCAGTGCCATGGGCAGGGACACCTCCCACTGTCCCAGGGTGATCCCAGCCCTGTCCAGCCTGGCCTTGGGCACTGCCAGGGATCCAGGGGCAGCCTCAGCTGCTCTGGG
Organism: Serinus canaria; assembly: GCF_022539315.1. Lineage (NCBI taxonomy): Eukaryota > Metazoa > Chordata > Aves > Passeriformes > Fringillidae > Serinus > Serinus canaria. The sequence continues at coordinate 1,820,149 of NC_066315.1, forward strand.
CACCTGTGCCAGGGCCTCCCCACCCTCCCAGCCAGGAATTCCCAATCTCCCATCCATCCCTGCCCTCTGGCAGTGGGAGCCATTCCCTGTGTCTTGTCCCTCCATCCCTTGTCCAAAGTCTCTCTCCATCTTTCCTGCAGCTTCTTCAGGTCCTGGAAGGTCACCCTGAGCTCACCCCAAAGCTTCTCCTCTCCAGGGGAACATTCCCAGCTCTCCCAGCCTTCCCTCCCAGCAGAGCTGCTCCATCCCTGGGATCCCCCTGGAGCCTCCTCTGGGCTCTCTCAGCAGCTCCAGCTCCTTCCCGTGCTGGATCCAGGGCTGGGGCAGCTCTGCAGGTGGGGCCTCACCTGAGCACAGGGGCACAGGGGCAGAATTCCCTCCCTCCTGGACCTGCTGGCTGTGAAACCCATGGAGACAAAACAGATCCTAAAGGTTTTTCCTATAGGGAGACAAGAAATTGAGGGAAAGCATTTCTAAAATTATCACAGAAAGAAGAGCAAATCACACAAACTTCTCTCTGTATCCATTTTCCCACATCCAGCAGAACCCAGTGCTTTGCTGCTGACTGGAAACCCTTCAGAGGCCAACAGATTCCATGGAAAGAGCCCTCCATGGTTTGAAGTCCCTTTACTCTGTTTTTGGTGCTGTCTCTTCTCCTCCATGCCCTTTCCCACCGGGAGCAGAGTGCCATTGTCCCCAAATCCTGAGGTGGCTCCCATGGCTGATGTCCCCCAGCTGCTCAGTGGCTTCTCCACTCCAACCTGCAATTTTATCCCAAAACTAAAAGGTGAACAAGAGGGAATTAAGCTGCTTTTCCCAGCCAATCTCAGGAGCTGTTCCCTAGAGTTCATCTCTCCCTTGGGCAGCTCCAGGGTAAATTTTTCTGATCTTTCAGCTTGATTTTTTTTTTATTCCTCTCTCTCTTTTTTTTTTTAAATTTTTTATTTTTAAGTGAAAGGTATCCTGTTCCACATTAAACTCTTGGAAATTTGCCAGCAGTGTTAAAAACCTGCCTAAAAGACGCTAAGAAAAGAAGTAAATTGGGGAAAATTGGGTTTTGGAGAGTTAGGAAAAAAAAATAAAGTTCTGGTAAAAGTCTTTCCAGCATATTTGTGAAACAATTTATGGGAACGCTAAAATAAGGAGAAAAATGCCTGAAAGGTGAATTTCCTTCATGCAGGACACGGGAAATGGAGGAAGACATTTCCTTAATTTAGCTATTCCTTCATGGATGAACATGTCAACAAAATTCTGCAGGCTCTGGAGTGAATATCCCAACTTTTTAAGGTGGTGAAAGGCTGAATTCCAGGCATGGCATTGGACCTTCACTTTGTGAAAACCTCATTTGTCAGCACAGCCTTAATTCTAAGAACACCTGGGACCTCCAGATGGATCCTTGTTCCCACAGTCCCTCATTCCATATCCTCATTCCTGTGTCCCTTTGGATAAGTTATCTGCAATAAATAATTCCCAGTCAGGCATCTCCCAGCAGGGAAAGGAGTCTCTGGGAAAAAACAAAGCACCCAATCATTCCTTCCATTTCTATCCCTCTTCATTCTTTGTTTCTTCATATTTTAGGGATAAATGTTCAGTGGGAAAGAGGGGGTTTGATACAGATCTTAAATAAACTCCTCTACAACACCAGAGTTAAGAAACTCCTTGGAGAGGGAAAATCTCTTTGGTCTATCCCTGCTTTGGATTGATTTGGGAATTCCTCAGGAAAACACAGCCTGTGGGAGAACCACAGAACAGGGATGAGGAGAGGTTGGAAACTTCACTGGGGAAGACATGGAATCCTCAGCAAGAAATTCCTTTAAAAATGAACCTGCTTCCCCTGCACACTGAAACCTTGGGATCCATGGAGAATTCCAAATCATATTCCTGTGTGGTCCAAACACTTCCAAACACAATGTCCTGAATGGTTTCATGGTCATTTTCCAGGTTTTACAGCGAGTCCCAAACCCTGGAAGTGTTCAAGCCCCTCTCTGTTCACCTCAAGGGATTTTCAAGGGTCTGAGGTAGATTTAATTTTAGGGATATTAAGTAGATTCATGATTTTTAAAATCATTAAAAACTATTTTCTGTGAGAGATTGTGCCCTCCTGGAGCAGCAGCTGGAATTCAGATGAGAGATTCCAAACTGTGTCACTTAATCCAGGGGTTGTGGGTTGGGGAAAACACCTCAGTATTCCCTGGGAGTGTGAGTATGGCAAGTGCTCCAAGAAATTCCTGCTGTTTTCCTGCCAGAGTTCCCTTAAAAGGTTCTGTCCTGTATGGAAATGGAGATTTCAAATCCCAAACCAGCCCCCCTGATTGCAGCTCTGATATTTATTTGGGAGATGGACAGAAAAAGCAAACTCAAACTAAATCAAATACTTGTAACAGGAAAAGTTGTTTTCTGAAGAGGAAAATAAACTTGGTCTGGAGAAGAAAATAAACTTTCCCTGCAGGAAAACCTGAAGTAATGTTCATTTTTATTTATTTTTTAAATGGTTTATTTCAAACTTTCTTTAAAATATAATAAAAATCCCACTTTAGAGAGAGGTGCTGAGTTAAAGGAAAACATTCACTTCATTGGAATTTCAGTTTTTCTCCCTGTAAACTTTGGAAACACCAAATACAGTGGAAGTTCAGCCTCCAAGAAATGTAAATCCTCTATTTTAAACACTCCTTTTAACGGGAATTCTCCTGAAGGATTTTGGGTTTCTTTAAGCAGAGGATGGCTGTGAATCTGTACAAACTCCATAAACACTGACATTAAAATCTGGAGAATTGTTCCAGCTGTGGTTTGGGAAGTCCAGCCCTTCCCTGGAGATGATATCTGGGGAAATGTAATGTTTTAGGGACACTTAATTCCATGTACAGCCTGTTCTGTGGGGATCCCAGAGTGCTGATGGAGCCTGGATCTGGGGCAATTCAATCCCTGAATTCTCCAGTGCCATTCCCTGAACTACCCCAGGGGATGGAGAGGGAGAACCAGACCCCGATGCTGCAGAGAAGATTCCTGGTCCCCCCAAATCCAGAGACAAGTTGTTCCCTGCCTGGAACCAGGAAAAGTTGGGATAAAAGCCACGGGAAGCAGATCCAAGTGGAAGTTTTTCCTGTTTGCTCCTTTTGTTTCCCTTTTATTGCTCAGAAAAAGGAGTTTCTTTGTAGGATTCAGCCCCTGAACTCTGGAATGTTTTGTGGCTGGAGTGGTTGGGTCCTCACCTCACAATTCCAGTGGGATTTTGCCAGAGCTTCGTGGTTTTCGTACTGACTTTGGATTTGCAGAGACCTTGCTTTAGAAACAGGTTAAAAACCATTTAAAATTATTGAATAAAATTAAAATGAGAAAAAACAAGGATAGCATGAGCTGGGAGTACTCTTATGTTGGGAAAAGATCCATAGGGATGAGGAGAGGTTGGGAGCTCGCTGGGGAAGACATGGAATGAATCCTCAGCAAGAAATTCCTTTAAAGATGAACCTGCTCCCACTGCACACTGAAACCTTGGAGAATTCCCAATCATATTCCTGTAGGGTCCAAACACTTCCACACACAATATCCTGAATGGTTTTATGGTTTCATTTTCCAGGTTTTACAGCGAGTCCCAAACCCTGGAAGGGTTCAGGTCCAGGACAGGGAATGTGGCTCCATTCTGAACCAATCCATGTTCCAGGAGAATTCCCATAATTCCCATCATCTCCTCCACAGGATTCAGATTTTCCTTCCTGCACCTTTGTAGTTTTTTATTTCACTCCGGTGATTTCACTGCATGAATAAATTCCACAATCCCATCCCATATCCAGCCATTCCTCCTTATCCAGCACTCCTGTCCCAAGATGAACAATGGTATCCAGGTTTTTATTTGGTTTTTTCAGGGAAATTAAATGGGGAAAAAAAAAAGAGGGGATTGTGAAATTATTTCAGGATGGGATGAACAGGGAAAATAATATTTAAAAAAAAAAGAAGAAGAATGTTTGTGTTAGTACTAAAAGCAGCTGGCCTTAATAATCCAAAATTAAAACAAAATTAATAGGAGAAATGAAATGGAATAAACAAGACCTTGGAAGATGACAAAAATTCCTTCTTGAACCTTTTGCCTTATTTTTTTTCCCCCCAAATATTTGCTCTCATCCCCTGATTAAAGACAAAAACTGGGTATTTTGGAGAGGACAGTGTTTTCCATGAGAAGAATGGTGTGGGTTTCACTGAATTTCCCAGATTCCCAAGATCTCCTGGGAGGTTATTCCCAAGCAGCCACTTTTGGAGCTCTCACCTCTGATATTCCTTTCCTTCCCAGCCTTGTAGCAGCACCAGAGGAGCACTTGCCACAAATTCCTTTTCCTGCTTCCTCCCTCCACCGAGTTTGGAGTTTATTATTCCCATAAAAATTCTTTCTGTTGGATTTTCCCAAGCACTGAAGAGCTGAAGTGCTGCTGCACAATAGAACTTTTCTCTGAAGGAGTTGTGGTCCTTTCCTGACCCAGAAATCCAGGGTCAATAGGATATTTTATGGAATTCTTTAAGGGATAAGGACAAGAGAGACCTGGCCTGATATTTGTGACTGTGTGGAGAAGGTGAACCAGCAGGAAAAGAAACTTTGGGAACGCTGTGGGTTCAACGCTTTTTGGGATTGATCCATGGCAAGAGTTTCTGCCTCAGTGCTGAGAGGTGAGGAATTTTTCCAGTTGGGATGGAATAATTACATCCATCTCTAGTTTGGGTTCTCAGGACTCATTCAAAAGCATCAGGGAATCACAGAGAAGCAGAAAGTCCTCCAGAATTTTCCTTACACCTCCCAAGTGCATCTCCCAGGAATTTACCTGCTGGCCAGGCTGAGAGTCCCAGATGCTTTTCCTGTGCAAGGTGCAAATGGAATGCTTTGGGTTGGGATCCAAGGGATTGGATAAGGACCGACTTCATCTCTCCCCTTTCCCAAAATAAAAACCCCAAAACAATGAAAACCACTCCAATGACTTTGGAATAAATTGGAAGCAGCAGCAGTGAGCACGACTGTAAACTCTCATCCAATTCCCCCTTCTGTCCCTGTCTTATTCCAATTGTGCAACTCCCGTGTGGTGACCCCAAAGGCTGGAATGTTTCCTACCACCCCATTCCCACAGCCTGAGGGAAAAGTGCCTTCAATCCCTTTGCAGAGGCGAGGGAAGGGGAGGAGGGGGTGGCAGAGGGCGGCTTTCCCATTTCCTGGCCTCGTGCCTTGGCTTGGGAGGGCTGGGATGGCCCCCCAGGTTAGTCCAAGCCTGGAGACGGATCAGGCCGTGCCTGTTGTGGCTGGAACACGTCAAAAGACGAGGGATCCCATCCCAGTGGTGCCGTTCCCAACCCGTGCCATCAATTAACTCATTAAAAAGTGAAATTCAGAGCAGCGGGAGACATCAAATGAAAAGATTTGCAAACGAGTCCTCCCCGCTGGGCCTTTCAGGGATTTCTGGGAGGTCCTTTTGCTGCTGCCTGGCTTTCCCACCATCTCCTGTCACTTCCTGCATGGACTCCATTCCTTCTGAATCCCAAAGAAAGTCCCTTTTTCCGTCACTTCTGAGGCTCCATTGTGGCTTCGCTCCCTGCCAGAGGCAAACCTCCAGCTGCCCTCAGGAAATGTCCCAGTCTCATTCCCCGGGCTCCTGGCCAGATGCCTCTCTCCCTCTGGCTGCTCCCTGTCCTCCAGAAGCTTCTCCCAACTGAGCCAGCTCAGGTATTTTCAGGAAAGAAAATTCCACCTTCCACTCTCCGAATGTCCAGCCCGGCCTTGGACACTTCCAGGGATGGGGAATCCACATTTTCTCTGGAAATCTGTGCCAGGGCCTCACCAGCTTTGGTGAAAATCACAATTAGGTCTCCCTGGAGCCTTTTCTACTCCAGGCTGAACAACCCTTAACTCCAGCTCTTCCAAGTGTAATCCAGAGGAATACTGAGAGGGAAAGCGAGGTAAAACTTCATGCCAAAGTGGGCAGAGAGGTACCATGGACAGGAAATGGGAAACAGGGTAGAGAAACCTCCAGGGGGATGATCCAGGGGAAGCCCAGCCTCTCCCAGTCTCACTTTCCCCTCCCATTCCCTTCCAAGGAAGCAGTGGAAGTCTGGCTCTCGGAAGGATTTTGCACTCCTTTGGAGCAAACGCTGGCAATTCTGCAGGAATTAACAATCCCAGAGTGGTATCCATGGCATCCCCGGGGCAGGATTGGGAGCTGTTTATGTCTGTTGGCTTGATCACGTCCCACTCGATGCCAAATCCTTGCCACTGGCTGACTCAGGCACTAAAATTCCTTTTTTTCCTGCCAGATGTTTTTTATTTGGCACAGAACCTTCCAGGGTGTCTTTCAATCATTCCCGCTCTCCGTGTTCAGTTCCTAAGGAAAATTCCTTCTGCTGAGTTTTCTCCCTCTAAACCATCCCCAAATATCCCAAATGTGCCGTGAGGATATTCTGAAATCTTGGGCATGGTTCTTTTTCTTGCACTGAGGGCTTAGAAATGTAGGAAAAGGAGCCTAAAATCCAAGGGCTGCAGGGTGGAGGAGCAGGAAGGGCTCTGGTATCCATGTGGAGACACAGGATCACTCTCCCTCCCTGGAGACTCATAAATTAACTGGATAAAAATAAGGATTTACAAGGATCTGCCACCACTTTTTATTTATGTTTTTCTGGGCCACACCAATGGAATCAACAGAGCCAGGTTTGAATAACGATGGGACAAATTATTCCAGGGAATGGGCTTACAAGACACCAAAAAAATAAGGAATAGGGGCATTTTTCCATATGGATTGAAAAAGTTTCCCTCTTCCTAGAAGGGAGAAACGTTAGTAATTATTTTCAGGACAAATCTGTCAGCAAAGGGTGGAATTGTTCTTTGAAATCCATGATGAATGGCCCAATAAATCTCTATCCTAAGGACTGGGAAAGGTGAGGAAAGATTTGCTGTCCAGAGACAGCTCCGACTCATCCATAAGTTATGAACTCACGTGAGATGGTCGTGCTTGGGAATATTTTAAATCCACTGAAATTCCTGGCTGGCAGTGCCACACCTCTCCAATCCTGGGGATTGATGGATCTCTCCTTGCCCATTCTGCTCCCCTGATGATTTTCCTAGAGTCGGTCACTGGGTTCAGTGAACTTAAAGCCTCTCCCCTTCCAGGGCTCTGGAATTTCTCCCTGGCACGGAGACAGGATTGCTCCTTGCCAGTGACTCAGAGCTGGCAGGAGGGAAGGGACTTCCTGAAAAACACATTGCACGTGTCCAGTTGGGCAAGTTATCCGTGAAAACCTTGGCTGCCTGGCATCAGGGACAGGGTTGGGAATCTAGAAAGGGAAGAGGGAGGTAAATTCCAGATAGTACCAGATCTGTTCCTGGAGCTGGCCTTGGTGGAGGTAAAAAAAAAAAGGAAAAAACCTCTGAATTCCGTTCTCCCACTGACAAAAGATGGGATAAAGAAACGGTGACATGATAAGGAGTGGAAGGAAAAGGTTAGGAGTGGGATTGTGCCAGAAAAACCAAAGGATGGCTGCCATCCCACCTGGATGTGGCTCTGGAAGTGGCAGGGATAACCATGCATTTTAAAGGGGGTTGGGGTAGGAAGTGTAAGTTGAGGTCAGTCCCCACCATCTCAGGATAAAACACTGGGAATATTCCCTTAAATATCCCTTTAACAATATATAATAATTAAATATCCCTTTATTATATATTTAATATATAATAATTAAATATCCCTTAACCAGACATGGAACTCCTCTTCAGGATCCCCAAATTCTCTGGGAATCTTTTACTCTCTACATGTGGATATCATTGCCCTAAGACTGAAGTTTCCTGCTAAATTTTCTGTAAAATTGACATTTCTCCACACCCCATTCCTCTGCCTGGTGGATTCCCAACAGAGAAGTGAATTGTGGGATGGATGGGATGTGTCTTTTAGGATATTTCTGGAATGCTGGAGGCACAGACAGGAGATAGCACAGCCTTCACTGCTGCTCTGCAAGAAAACCTCTTGGAGTTTGTCCCGTGCCAAGAGGTTTTCCATCCTCCGTTCCCGCTTGGAATGCAGCTGCCTCCAGAACATTCCTAGGAGAGTCAATATGGATTCTCCATGTTGGTGTCCCAGAGCAGCTCTGTGGTGTCAAAGACACCAAGTGACCTCTGGAATTGGGTCCCCATGCTGATAAATACCCAGGAGTTGTCTTGCCATGGATAAAAACCCCTTTGGATTCTGGCACTTGGCTTATCCTGATCCAGCTCCCTCTTTTGGCAGCAATTCCTGGGCGAGGAATTGCCCTGAGGGAATCATTCCACCCCTTCCCTTGGATTCTCCAGCAAGGAAAATCCCAGTGCTCAGCCAGAGTAACGTGAACCTTCATTGATGAATGATCCCAAAGCATGGTGGCATCCTCCACTCCACAGGCATGGAAAGCCATGGATTAACGTGCTCCTTCACCTTCAGGGTGTCCCACAGAGCCGACTGCTGGGAAAGCAGGGAAAACCAAGGAAATAAGGAAAGCAGGTGGGAACAATCCACCTTAATGTACCATTTATAAATGCTGAAAAAATGTTTGGTTTTGGTTTTTTTGTGGTTTTGTTTATTATTTTTTTGTCTGTTTGTTTGTTTTCCCCTAGGATTTAGTCCTTCTGAAATGGAAGTTTTTAGGAAGCAGTGGAAAAGAATTCCAGATTTATGTTTGGAATTACCCAGCCGTTCACAAGTCAGTGTAAGAGTGCTGAGAAATACAGCACTGACAAGTGTCAGGTTGCTCAAAAATCCCACATTCCCCAAAATTAGAGGAAGCGAGGAAGGAAGCGAACCTCAGGAAGATGTTTTGGAATTGCATCTCCCGGGACTCCTCGTGGAATGGTTCCTCCTGTCCTCCTCCTCTCTCCCTCAGGGATAATCCAGCCTGAGGGGGGAAGTTCATGGAGGAGGGAGGAAACGGAAAAACAATTTTTCCATTTAATTTTCCCCATTAATTTTTCCAATTTCACTTGCTCCTCTGCTGGGAGGAAGGAAAAATAAAGCGCTGCAGCTGCGAGAGACTGGAATCGATCGGGAGACTGGGCTTGGATTTCCTTGGAAAAAAATTTCCAGCTGCTGTTGAGTTTGAAGCATTTCAAATGAAGATATGAGGAGACCAAATTGAATTTGAAATGGAGATTCCATAGAGGTGATAAAGAACCAAACTCCACGTGCTAAACCCTGGGTTTTACATGGAAAAATGGCACGGGAACGACCCTGCCACAGGTGAATCCAGCATGGAATTCTCTGAGCCGTGAGCTCCCAGCTCTGCCTGAGGCTCAGATCCAACGTTTACATGGATAAATGATAAATAAAACAGGGAAGAGCCAATTTCCAGCCACCAAAATTAGCAGGATAATTTTAAATCCATAAATCTAAACTCTCTGCCATCCCAGCCTAGCAAATTCCCAGCGGGAAACAACCTGGCTCTGCTCTGCATCCCACAAAAAAGCAACCCCAGAAATTCCAAATTCCTCCTCCTACCCCAGCACCAGGAGCTGGGATCCAAATCCCACAAATTTCTCGTTAAATTGTTAATTTAATCTTGTTCATTTAAAGCTGTTGTGCAATTCCCACCCATCCAAACCCAGATCCACAATCCACACTCTGGGAATTCTTGGGAAGCTCTGGGTTTTCCCAGCTTGAGCAGGAGATTGCAGTGGAAATGATTCAACCTCCTCTTCAGAGGCTACAAATTTGGGATTCTCTCCTTCATGGACTTAAAAAAAAAAAAAGTCAAATATTTTTTAAAAAATCGAGGAAAAGGTCACGTTTTTCTCCTAAACTTTGGATAAAATTTGGTTCTATTGTGTCCTTTTGGATAATAACTACCTCTCATTCCAATGATATATTTTGATATATTAATGTATCTTTTTTATCCACTTCATTTTAAATCTCTAAATTTCAATCAATGGAAGTTGAAGTGTTTCAAACAGAATCAAACTTTTTCAGAGGAGGTTAAAAAACAGAACTTTTTGAGCTTGATTTTTAACCCAAATCAAGTCGGAATTGTCAAGGAATCCTGAAGCAATTTTAAAGGAGTGAAGTCTTGGGGTGATTTTCAACCACCACAAAAGAATTCTTGGCTTCTCTCACTGTTTTTTTAGGATTTCAACCACCAAATTTACATTATGGGAGCCCAAAATTAATAATTATTTCAAGTATATTTCAATAATGATGTAATTTAATGACATTTATTTCTTCTCTCACATGAAAAAGTTTTAATGTCCAATCCCCTCTTCACGATGACGTAATTTTGAATTCTGATGTCCAACATTTGGTTTTGAGGGGGAAATAAAGGAAGATTTAGAACTGGCTGCCCCAGTTGTCCTTTGTTCTGTTTTTTGTCTCTTTTTGGATTAATTAATCTGATTTTAGAGCAGCTGGAAGAAGAAGATGAGTGCAGTTATTAATCTTGAAATAGATGGGAAGTAAATTAAAGTTCACTTTAAGAATATTTAAGATACTGGAGATGAATTTCTGTCTATGAAAGTTCCAGAGACCAAACAATTTTTCTTTAAATAAATGAATTTTAAAAAATAATTAAAAATATAAATTATTAAGCATTTAGTATTTTGAATTTTTTATTATTCATTTTCATTTTTCATTTTCTATTTTTCACTTTGATTTTCATTTTCATTTTTCATTTTTATGTATTTTTTATTGTCATGTTTCTATTATATTTCTTGGTTTCAATTTTATTTTTCAATTATGTTTCTTATTTTTCATTTCATTTTCCATTTATATTTCTTATTTTAATTTCTAGCTTTATTTATATTTTTACTTTAATTTTTTAAATTTCCATTTTCATTTTACTACTTCTTTAATTTTCATTTTTATTTTTCCCCAACCTGTGCTATGCAAGAGGTCAGCCTAAAGAATCCAAGGCCAGTCTTGACTCAAATCTCTGTTTTCTGGGAAGTCTAAGATTAATCCCAGGGATTGTTTGGTTCCTTTTCTGACATCTCTTGGCTCTTTCCTGCGTGTGATGCCACGACTCTGAGTTATTTTTGGGAGCACACATCCACCTCCACACCCTGCTCCGTGTGAAATACGGGCAGGATTAAACCCTGAGGAGATGATCTGTGAGCTTCCAGCAGGAATGGTTCATTCCCAGCTTTCCTTGGGAAAAATTCACCTCACAGCCCTGGAAAAGGAGGCGTCCACTTGTCAGAAGGAATCGCAGCTCTGCTCATAAATCACTGGAGATCATCCAGCAGAGCCAGCGGGGTCCAGAGAGCGTCCAAATGTGGGAATGTCATTTCCTGCCTTCAACTGATGCCTTGAGAGGCTGCCCTAGAGCAGAGGCTGGGCAGAGCTAAAGGATAAAGCAAGGATTTATCCAAAGGATCTCCTCCATGGATGCACCTTCGGCAGCAGCAGAGCCCAGCCAGGGCTGCACCCAAGATGACCCAAAATGGCCCCAAAATGAACCCAAGATGACCCAAAATGGCCGCAAAATGAACCCAAGATGACCCAAAATGGTCCCAAAATGAACCCAAGATGAACCAAAACGGCCCCAAAATGAACCCAAGATGACCCAAAATGGCCCCAAAATGAACCCAAGATGACCCAAAATGGCCCCAAAATGAACCCAAGATGACCCAAAATGGCCCCAAAATGCACCAGCGCTCCCGGGGTCTCTCCCTGGGATCAGCTCTGCTCCATTCCCACCTTGCAGTTCATTGTCCCAGCCCAGCTTTAGCCCAGGCACTCCCACCCTGCTTGTTTTTCTCTCTCCAGCCCACGGGGTTTGTGCTCCTGGGCTGGGATTTGGCTCATTTGTCCTTGGTGCCCAGCTGGAGCAGGAATTGTTTTGTCTCCCTGCTCTGGGCACAGAGCTCACCATGCCCTGATGGGAAGCTCAGACCCACACACTAAAGCAGCACAGAATCTGAAAATAAAATGGAATAAAAGTTTTTAAAACACCTCTCAGTTACCCCATCTCTAAATCAGAAAAGAGCTTGATCCAAGCACACCCATCCCCTCAGCCATGGGGTTGTTTGTAAGGACATCAGCTCACATCATCCCTATCAATCCCAAAATCCCTGCCCAGGTGAGCAAACAGGGATCCCATCATGCAAGGGAGCCACTCCCAGCCCTCCCAGCTCATGGCTTTGCTGTACATCCACATAATCCCATTTCAGGTGATTTCTGCTCCTTGGAATAAACAGATTCTGTCCACAGTGTCCCAAAATCAGGATAAATCCATGAAAACACTGTATGACCTCAGCTGCAGGAATAAAAAAGGACAGATACAAAACCAACTCAGCCAACAGCAAAGTTGGCCGAGTCCAAAATGGAATTGCTGCTGTTCAGTTCATACTTTAAACTGTCTCCTAAACTAAGATTGAGAAAGGGGATTAAAAATCAGAAAAATTTTCAACATTAAAGTGGGTAAAAAAAAAAATTATGATTTGTTTTTTCCCTAAAATAAAGCTTTAAGGAGTGAGAAGCAAATTGGTTAAAAATCAGGTGCCAAAACCACAGGAGAACCCAGAAACTGTGAGAAATAAATAAAATCCCTGTGAAGGTTTTGCCTTTTTTCCAATCAGATAAAAGTGGGAACACACAGAGGGAAAAACTGAGCCCTCCTGTAAAACTTTGTCACTCCTACAAAGTGTCACCGCAGAGATCTTACAAAACCAACACTCACTGAAGTGAGGATGGATCTCTGAGTCAGTGCTTCAGAGCCAGGACATGGCTGGATCAAATCCCTGTCCCTGGAGTCGGAAAAAGGAGGAAAATGTTGTGAATGTGCTGGAATCAAATCCCTCCCAAACTGGGATTCACTGGGACTTCAACACTTCTGCAATGGAATACAGAGCCAATGAGTCCCCTGTTTCCTGGAGATGCCATTTATCCCAGTGCAAGGGTTTAGTTTGTCACTATGAGGGCTGGGAACACACAGGGAATTTTGTTTCAGCTGCTTTGGGGCCACGGGAGCAAAGCGAGATCCGTGGATGGATTGCTGAGTTTGGTTGGGATTCTTGGCCATTTCTATGGGTGCCCACAGAGCCTTAACTCCAAGGAAATCTCATCTTCAGCACTTCTAAAACTCTGCCTGCACCACGTGGCACTTCTGGAAGAGAAATTGAATGGTTGGACCAAATCCCAGGTTAATCCCTTGGTTTTTAATAGGGATCTGTTCCAGGGTTTGCTCCCTGCCCAAGGTCACATCAGCCCAAATTAATTCAGTTGAAACCTTCAGAAATCATTGGATCTCCTGGGTTTTTTCTGGTCTGAAAACAACATCCAAAATCATGTGCAATTGTTAGGGTTTTGGGATCATCAAATCCAGCCATCAACCCAAATATACCTGGATAAAACAGAACCATCCCTACCTCCCTGAAAAATCCAACCTTTGCATTGTTACCTCTCCTGGTGTTTCAGAACTGTTGATTCTTCCCCAAAATTCCCATCATTTCAGAATGGTTCCATGCCAAAAGAGGATGGTGCCAGAAAAGGGAGATGGAATTTTCCATTTACCTGGAAACAACACCCAGATTTGTACAGGAAGGTGCAAACAAACCTGTCAGAAAGCACACACAGCTCTTCCAACATCCAGTGGTGATGCCTCAGGTTTCAGCTTTTATATTTTCAGGTTCTGTGCTGCTTTAGGGTGTGGGTCTGAGCTTCCCATCAGGGCATGGTGAGCTCTGTGCCCAGAGCAGGGAGACAAAACAATTCCTGCTCCAGCTGGGCACCAAGGACAAATGAGCCAAATCTCAGCCCAGGAGCACAAACCCCGTGGGCTGGAGAGAGAAAAACAAGCAGGGTGGGAGTGCCTGGGCTAAAGCTGGGCTGGGACAATGAACTGCAAGGTGGGAATGGAGCAGAGCTGATCCCAGGGAGAGACCCCGGGAGCGCTGGTGCATTTTGGGGCCATTTTGGGTCATCTTGGGTGCAGCCCTGGCTGGGCTCTGCTGCTGCCCAAGGTGCATCCATGGAGGAGATCCTTGGAATCAATCCCTGCTTTGTTCTTTAGCTGTGTCCAGCCTCTGTTCTAGCTCACCCTTCAGGGCATCCCCAGTGCTGCCTTTATCCATCTTTTCCTGGAGATGTTTCCAGAGTGCAGCCTCTGAGGAGCCCAACCTGTGCCGACCTCCAGCCATGACTCACGGAGCTGTCCCAGCTCCAGGGAAACAAACACAACTTGAAACCAGCTCAGAGTCCAGATCAACCCTTGATCTCAAGAACCACATCCATAAATTTCATCCTATCGTGGACATCTGGAACCTTCAGTTGCATCCTTGCCTTGTTCTTTTTTTTTTTATATTTATGGAATGTGCAGGGTTTATTTTTCCTTTGCATGGTGACCACAGCACATTTTCTCTCTTTGGGAGCGAGATCCCAGCTGGATACGCTGCAGGCAGGAGAAGACCTTTGCCTGTTGGATTTGTGAGCCATTCCTTGAAGTTTTCCATCCTCAGACATCTCATTCCAGACAGGATTTCACCTGAAAGGAGAGTTTAGTAGCACTGGCAATTAATAATCTTTCAAACCAAGCTCAATTCCCAGTAGCTCCTTTTTCCATAAACCATTGGAAAAAAGTGGCTCTGTCTCAGCTCTAAAGCAGGGCCTCAGCACTTAACGACCTACATAATAATTTACATTTATAGACCTGGTTAATTACTCTTGGATTTATTAATTACATAAACACAAGCCTTGTTCCACAGTAATCTGAAAATTTTAGGAGCCTTCCCACGGATTTCAGCAGGATTTGGGTCTCGCTCTTGAACAGTGGTGTGTTCAATGAAATGATGATATTATTTAATGAATATAAAATATTATTTAATGAATGCAATTAAAATGTAACAGATTTTGTCATCGTGGCCTGCATTATTCTCTAGTTCTTATTGTCATCACTGATGGGATTTTCTAACAATAATAATCTGGAGTTTCACTGATGAAATCCTGAGCTCAGGGAGCTCCTTTCCTTGTAAATCTCCAGGTCTTCCCTGTAGTTTTTTGTTCCTTAATCCTCTGCCCAAAGTGATGATTTTTTGGTGGTTTCTTCTGCTGATTTCTGGTTCTTCACTCCTCCCATTTCTCTCTCTAGCAGTGACTTGATCTAAAATTTAATTGAGTCATTAATTTCCTCTCTCAATCAAGAGTGTATTTTATTCCCCTATGGTATAAAAAAGGATCAAGAAGGGAACACATTCAGAATTAGCTTTTCTTTGACCTAACATGAAGGGAATTTTTGGTGGTGTTGCTGTGGCGACGCTGGGAATGTTGTGAAGGAATCACAGCAAAACTTACAGGGAAAAAAAAGAAAAAAATATCCAACTTTATTCTGACAGTGATGCTGGGAGAAGTGACATTTATCTGATTAAAAGGATTATCCCATCCTTGTTTTACCTGGACACTGATTTTGACCAATCCCAAGTTTTCATTTGGGTTAAACCACCATAAAAAAAAAAAAATAAATTATTTGAGTGGAACCAATTTCCTGATGTTCACCCTCATTCCAAAGGGTCTGGAAACCCTCAGTGAGCCCTCCTTAGTGCCCTGTCCAGAGCTGTTCCCATCAGCTGCAATTCTGCTCAGGAATAGATACAGATTTATTTTTAATTTATTTTTAATTAATAAAAATAAATTAAATTATTAATTTATTTATGTTAAATGTTAATTTATTTTTTTTTTCTCAATTGATTTGCCTGCATCAAACAAGGACTGAAATAAGGAAACTCAGTTGTGTGCTGGGTGGGGGAGGAGCAGGAGAGAGAACCTGGCAAGGGTGGGAATGCACCCCCAGAAAAGCCAAGTCAGGATTCCGGGATGAGTGGAAAAGCTCCTGGAAAAGACAAGTTTGGGCACCCAGAACCATCTTTCTTCCCATTTTCCTGGAATTCCAGGAGTTGCCCCAAGGAAAATACCTGCATCCATCCAAAAATTCCAGCTCCTACCTGGCCCGACCTGCAAAAAAATCGGTTTGTTTGTTTGCTTTTGTTTGGGGGTTTTTTTGGTATTGTTTTGGGGGTTTTGGTTTTTGGGGTTTTTTTGTTGTTCTTGGTTTTTGGGTTTGTTTTGTTTTGTTTTGGGTTTGTTGTTGCTTTTTTGGGTTTTTTGTTTTGTTTTGGCGTTAGAGTTTTTTGTTTGTTTTTTGGGATTTTTTAATTTTGTTTTGATTTGGATTTGGCTTTTTTATTGTTTTTTTTTTTGGGGGGGAGAGCTGGGTTTTTTTGGGGATTTTTTTGGGGATTTTTTTGTTATCATTTTTTGGGATTTTTTTTTTTGTTTTGTTTCATTTGGTTTTGGGTTTGGTGTTTTTGTTTGTCTGTTTGGGGTTTTGGCATTTTTTCATTTGTTTGTTTGGTTTGTTTTTTGTGTTTTCGGTGGTGGGTTTTTGTTGTTTGGATTGGTTGGTTGGTTTTGTTGGGGGTTTTTTGGTTTTTGTTTTGTTTTGGGTTTGGGGTTTTTGTTATAATTTTCTGGGATTTTTTTTTTGTTTTGTTTCATTTTGTTTTGAGTTTGGTTTTTTTGTTTGTCTGTTTGGGGGGTTGGGGTTTTTGGTTTTTTTTTGTTTTGTTTTGGGTTTTTGTTGGGTTTTTGTTTTGTTTGTTGGTTGGTGTTTGTTGTTGTGGTGTTGGGCTTTTTGTCTTTTGTTTTGTTTGTGTTTGGTTTTTTGTTGTTCTTCGGGGGTTTGCTCTTTTGGGGTTTTTTGTTTGGTTTTTGGTTTTGGGTTTGTTGTTTATTTTTGTGTTGTTTGTTTGGGTTTTGTTATCATTTCTGGGATTTTGGGTTTTTTTTTGGGTTGGTTTTTGCTTGTCTGTTTGGGGATTTGGCTTTTTTTTGTTTTTGTTTTATTTTGGGTTTGTTTTTTGTTGTTGTTCTTTGGGTGGTTGGGTTTTTTTGTTTGTTTGGTTGGTTTGGTTTTTGTTGTGTTATTTTTTGTTTTTTGTTTTGTTTTGGGTTTGGGGATTTTTGTTATCATTTTTTGGGATTTTTTTTGTTTTGTTTCATATTGTTTTGGGTTTGGTGTTTTTGTTTGTTTGGGGTTTTGGCATTTTTATTCATTTTGTTTTGTTTTGTGTTTGTTTTTGTTGTTGTTCTTTCGGTGGTTGGGTTTTTTTGTTCGTTTGTTTGGTGTGGTTTTTGTTGGGTTTTTTGGTTTTTTTTTGGGTTAGGGGTTTTGTTTGTCTGTTTGGTTGGTTTTGGTTTACTTTTTTCATTGTGTTTTGTGTTCGATTTTTGTTGTTGTTCTTTAGGGGGTTGGGGCTTTTTGGTTTTTTTTTCATTTTGTTCTGGGTTTTTGGTGGGTTTTTTTGGTTTTTGTTTTGTTTTGTTTGTTTGATTAGCTTTTTTTAATTTTGTTTTGTTTCGGGTTTGGTTTTTTTTTTGTTGTTTTCTCGGGGAGTTTTGGGGCTTTTTTAATTTTTTTTCCCGTTTTTTCTTTTCCCTCATCTCTTGGCTCCCATGGGAGCAGCCCTGGGAAAGAACCGCGCGGCTCTCAGCGCTGCCGAGGTTGTTCCTGGAATTGTTTCCCGGTGCCTGTCATTGGACACCGATGGTATCAGGCTGTAATTACCGGCAGCTGAGGGCAGGAGGGAGCCATGCAATCCCAACACAGCTTTCCAACTCCTGAAGGGAAAAAAAAAACACCCAAAAACCCAAAGAATCACAACTTTCCCAGAGTTATTAGTAGGTGTTATTACCTTTTATTAATGACGCAATTAGTGAGGGCATCATGGCACAGGCAGAGTGAGAGTTTAACTCTCATCCTCGTGGGAAAAAATCCCAATAAATGTTATTTACAGGCAAAAAAAAAGGGGGAATGTTGCTTGAGATCACACAGGATATTTGTAACAAGATAAGAGAACTGATAATGCCAAGACCGTGGGATTGATCCCTGTCTGGGCCTTTCATTAAATTTGGACTCGATGATCTCTCTGGATTCCTTCCAGCTCGGAATATTCTGAGGTGATTCATCCCAGCATATTTAGATATTCCAGACATCCCGATGTGAGATCTGGTATGGAATTCACAGTGGGAGACTGACCCCTTGGATTGGTTCTTAGGGCTTAAAACCCTCACTCGGTTTGAGCTGTGTGGTTTTGGGTTTTTTTAAATGTTTGGCTTGGCTGACATGGCACAGATCCCTTCCAGGTAATCCCTGGGACATCAGGAATCTCCAAATGCCAGGCTGAAAAAATGGCATTTCCCACTTTGCACCTGCTGATCCCCGGGGAATTCTTCAGCTTTCATTCCATTCCAGCAATGCCTTTAAAAATAGACCCTGTGGGAAGCCTGGAGGTATTTGTGGAGGTAAGGGCGAGCTTTGGGAGAGGTGACAGAGGCCAGGCAGAGGTGACCAAGGCAGCCCAGCAGGAAGTCCCAGCTAAGCCAGCCCCAGTTCCCACCTGTTCCCTGCAGTCCTTTCACAGGCACTCATAACAAAGGGTTTGTGTTTCCCTGGAGCCCTTCATCCCCCCTGATCCCAAAGCACTCCACAGATGACACCTCCAAAGGTCACAGCCACGGGCTGGAATCCAGCCTGGCCCGGCCACAACAACGGGAAGGGAGGAGAGGCAGGGCCAAGGACAGCAGGGAGAATTCCCATGTCTGCTGATGCCTCAGGTTTGGCTTTTATATTTTCAGGTTCTGAGCTGCTTTAGTGTGTGGGGCTGAGCTTCCCATCAGGGCATGGTGAGCTCTGTGCACAGAGCAGGGAGACAAAACAATTCCTGCTCCAGCTGGGCACCAAGGACAAATGAGCCAAATCTCAGGCCAGGAGCACAAACCCCGTGGGCTGGAGAGAGAAAAACAAGCAGGGTGGGAGTGCCTGGGCTAAAGCTGGTCTGGGACAATGAACTGCAAGGTGGGAATGGAGCAGAGCTGATCCCAGGGAGAGACCCCGGGAGCGCTGGTGCATTTTGGGGCCATTTTGGGTCATCTTGGGTGCAGCCCTGGCTGGGCTCTGCTGCTGCCCAAGGTGCATCCATGGAGGAGATCCTTGGAATCAATCCCTGCTTTATTCCTTAGCTCTGCCCAGGCTCTGTTTCAGCCCATCCTTCACAGGACATCAATGTGAAATGTGCCTGTCAAGGCCCATCTGGAGCTGGGCTTGTAAAGCAGCCCAGGGTGTTACAGGGGGCTAAAAATCCTTGGATTTAACCCTTGGAAGAAGGGAGAGAGATGGGGAAAAAAGGTAAGAAAAGGTAAACAGGGCCAATGACAGCACTTTATTTCAGGGCTGTGTTTCCAGGGAGGCTGCACAGTTTCAATCTGGTGCTCAGGCTGTTAATCCATCCCCTCTCGTGCCCTTTCCCTGGATTAGTTGTGCTGTTTATCCATTGTTCCAAGGCAATGAAATGACTCACACCCAGCCTGTTCCCAGGAAATCTTGCCAGGTGAGGGAGGGTGACATTTACTGGGGGACCTGTTAATTGGAACCCACCCCAATAACACCAACAGAGCAGAAATCTCCAGCTCTGCGTGGCCTGAGCTTTATCATCCCATCTCTGGGCAGCTCCTGTGCCTGTTCCACTGGGCAGCCCCGAACAATCCCTCTCACAGCTCCTGCAATCACCACAAGAAAAGGCCCAGTGGTTCCTGAAATGGAATATCCAATGGCTCTGGGAGGGGTCAGAGAGAGGGAAATGCGTTTTCCCAGGAGACAAAGCCAAGCGTTTGTCCCTTAGGGAGCCACTGCACCTTTGCAGGTTGGGAAGAGCTCCACGGGAAGCCAGGGAAGGGATGGACAATTCCATTTCCTCCATTTCCTCACAAATCCATCCCAGCATCCACCCACAGGGTGGCATCGGGTGGTGGCAGCTGGAGATCCACCAAAAATGGTCCCAAGGTGCCGCGGTTCCCTTGGATCTGCTGCTTCTCCTCCCTTTTCTCACTCCAGGAGGATTTATTCCCCAGGATTTGGCGGTGAGAGCAGTGGGAAAACGAGGCAGTGGCTGCTCTGTGCCTGAATTAAAGCAGATCCAGGGAATTTTCTTTTGGAGGTGATTCCTTTGCTTCAATAGAAATGCTCAGTGCTACTCATCCACCCCTGAGGGCTGGGGAGTTTTGTTTTTTCCTGTTTATCCTTGCAGGCACTTGGGAGCTGGTGCAGAGGGGGATCAGAGGCATGGAACTCCTCTGCTGTGAGGAAAATGGGATTGCTCAGCCTGGAGGAGTCTCCATGGAGAGCTCATTGCTGCCTTTCAGGCTTTGAAGGGAGCCCAAAGGAAGATGGGACAAATCCTTAGCCAGGATCTGTTGCAATGGGACCAGGAGTGAGGGTTTTAAAGTGAAATAAAGATGGATTTAAATGAACTTTAGGTGGGATTTTTATTTTTTTTTTAATTAGGAAGGTGATGAAACACTGGCCCAGGCTGCTCAGAGTGGTGGTGGGTGTGCATTCCTGGGAATATTCAAGGTCCCTTCCAAGGCAAAGAATTCCATGATTCTGTGATCCATCATTCTGCCAGTTCTGTGCTCATCCTTGCAGGATTGGGAATTCCCAGTTTTCATTACTCTTCCTGCCATATTTTCCTCTGTTCACACTGAGGGGTTCTGTCCAGATTTTAGGTTTTCCTACACCAGGAGCAGATGCAATTTCATGGTTATGTGTTAAATTATTTCTATATCATAGGAAATACCATGAATGGAGCTGATCTTAATAATGACAGGCCAAAATTAATCAGGGCATGGGATGGAAGAATCCATCAATCCAATCCCCTAGGCAGGGTACAGGACCTCTCTTTAGGGTTCTTCCATCAGGATTTTTTAGTTTGGGTATATTTGGTGTAAAGATTTTCAGGCCAAGAATTTGATTATAATGTATAATTAAAATGTATAATAATAATGTATAATTAAATAATTAAATAATTAAATAATTAAATAATTAAATGTACAATTTTCTGCCTTGTCCAATGGAATCTTTGGGATTTCACTCTTTTTTTTTTTTTTAAGCCAAGTCTCCAATTTTGGTCATAGATCCTCAACAAGAAGTTGAGCCTTGGTTCAGAAGTGCAGAGGGAAAATGCAGAGCCTGTTCCAGTGGATAAATCCTCTCCTTGTGCATCCATGGCTAGTTTGTGTCTCCCTCCAAGAAGGAAATATAAATCCTAGGATCAGAATGGTTTTAAAAGCACAGAACCCCAGAGTGGTTTGGGTTGGAAGGGACCTTAAAGCTCATCCAGTTCCACCCCTGCCATGGCCATGGACACCTCCCCCTATCCCGGGCTGCTCCAAGCCCCATCCACCCAGTGAAGACCTGGAATTACAAATAGCACCATTTTCACCCTTTGACAACTCCGTTAAAATTTCCCTCTCAGCCAATGCTAAAGATCAGCTAGGAATTAATTATAACTAAAAAATTAAGGATTAATTATAACTAAAAAATTAGGGATTAATTATAACTAAAAAAGTCAGGGCAGCAGAAGGTCCAATCACTTTTTTTTTTACTGTTTCAGTTGAAATATTTGGGTTGTCCCAGGAGCCACCAAAAGACAGAACTGGAAGCAAAGGGGATGTGGCTGACAAGGAATGGGGCTGTACAGAAACACACAGAGCTAAGGAAAAGGAGAGCCAAGAGATGAATCAAGAAAGGGCTCCCAGAGTGCTGCAGAAGGCTTAAAACTCTCACTTTTGCCACTGTAGGGGGAAAGAAATAGAAAATAAAGGAACAATAATTTTTAAAAGTCCCTCTCTGCCATCTGGTAGGGAATTACAAAACATACCAGAGCTAAAGGCCAATCTCCACCTCCAATTCCGCTTCTCTTCGCAGCCAAAACCACAGGGGAGCAAATAAAATCCAGATTCCAAAGCAAAACAGGATCCATCAGATCTCTGGGAGCCACCTGAGTCCCACCTGCTGGAATCTCCCTGCTCCATGCCCTGTCCTCACCTGATTCCTGAGCTCCAGATGTGCCTTAGGAGAGACAGACGAGGGAAAATGAGGGAATTCATCCCAGACACAAGTGGGCAGGGGATAGCAATCCCTCTGGAATGAAAACGAGACATTTCCTGTGGTCAGCAAAACCTCTGCCATGGCCGGGACTGCTCTGAATCCATCAGGGATAAATGTCTGTGGATAAAAGCCCTGAATCCATCAGGGATAAATGTCTGTGGATAAAAGCCCTGAATCCATCATGGATAAATCTCTGTGGATAAAAGCTCTGAATCCATCATGGATAAATCCCTGTGGATAAAAGTCCTGAATCCATCAGGGATAAATGTCTGTGGATAAAAGCCCTGAATCCATCAGGGATAAATGTCTGTGGATAAAAGCCCTGAATCCATCAGGGATAAATGTCTGTGGATAAAAGCCCTTCCTTCTAGCAGGGGTTCCCAAAGTGCCAGAGGTGCTTCCCTAAAGGTCCCGAGGGAGCAGTCTGGGGATTGTGGAGCCCATGTGTTTGTTCTGGGAGGTGTGGGGGTCACTGCAGCCACGGGGCTGGGGGAAAGATCCGTGAGATCCCCTGGATTCCACAGGAGGGAAGGGACAGCTCCATTCCTGGGAGATCCAAGAGATCCCCTGGATTCCACAGGAGGGAAGGGACAGCTCCATTCCTGGGAGATCCATGAGATCCCCTGGATTCCACAGGAGGGAAGGGACAGCTCCATTCCTGGGAGATCCAAGAGATCCCCTGGGTTCCTCAGGAGGGCAGGGACAGCTCCATTCCTGGGAGATCCAAGAGATCCCCTGGATTCCACAGGAGGGAAGGGACAGCTCCATTCCTGGGAGATCCATGAGATCCCCTGGATTCCACAGGAGGGAAGGGACAGCTCCATTCCTGGGAGATCCATGAGATCCCCTGGATTCCACAGGAGGGAAGGGACAGCTCCATTCCTGGGAGATCCATGAGATCCCCTGGATTCCTTCAGGAAGGAAGGGACAGCTCCATTCCTGGGAGATCCGTGAGATCCCCTGGATTCCACAGGAGGGAAGGGACAGCTCCATTCCTGGGAGATCCAAGAGATCCCCTGGATTCCACAGGAGGGAAGGGACAGCTCCATTCCTGGGAGATCCAAGAGATCCCCTGGGTTCCTCAGGAGGGCAGGGACAGCTCCATTCCTGGGAGATCCATGAGATCCCCTGGATTCCACAGGAGGGCAGGGACAGCTCCATTCCTGGGAGATCCAAGAGATCCCCTGGATTCCACAGGAGGGCAGGGACAGCTCCATTCCTGGGAGATCCAAGAGATCCCCTGGGTTCCACAGGAGGGCAGGGACAGCTCCATTCCTGGGAGATCCATGAGATCCCCTGGATTCCACAGGAGGGAAGGGACAGCTCCATTCCTGGGAGATCCATGAGATCCCCTGGATTCCACAGGAGGGAAGGGACAGCTCCATTCCTGGGAGATCCATGAGATCCCCTGGATTCCACAGGAGGGAAGGGACAGCTCCATTCCTGGGAGATCCATGAGATCCCCTGAGTTCCTTCAGGAAGGAAGGGACAGCTCCATTCCTGGGAGATCCATGAGATCCCCTGGATTCCACAGGAGGGAAGGGACAGCTCCGTTCCTGGGAGATCCATGAGATCCCCTGGATTCCACAGGAGGGCAGGGACAGCTCCATTCCTGGGAGATCCATGAGATCCCCTGGGTTCCTTCAGGAAGGAAGGGACAGCTCCATTCCTGGGAGATCCATGAGATCCCCTGGATTCCTACAGGAGGGCAGGGACAGCTCCATTCCTGGGAGATCCATGAGATCCCCTGGATTCCTTCAGGAAGGAAGGGACAGCTCCATTCCTGGGAGATCCATGAGATCCCCTGGATTCCACAGGAGGGAAGGGACAGCTCCATTCCTGGGAGATCCATGAGATCCCCTGGATTCCTTCAGGAAGGAAGGGACAGCTCCGTTCCTGGGAGATCCATGAGATCCCCTGGATTCCACAGGAGGGCAGGGACAGCTCCATTCCTGGGAGATCCATGAGATCCCCTGGATTCCACAGGAGGGAAGGGACAGCTCCATTCCTAGGAGATCCATGAGATCCCCTGGATTCCACAGGAGGGAAGGGACAGCTCCATTCCTAGGAGATCCATGAGATCCCCTGGATTCCACAGGAGGGCAGGGACAGCTCCATTCCTGGGAGATCCATGAGATCCCCTGGATTCCTTCAGGAAGGAAGGGACAGCTCCATTCCTGGGAGATCCATGAGATCCCCTGGATTCCACAGGAGGGCAGGGACAGCTCCATTCCTGGGAGATCCATGAGATCCCCTGGATTCCACAGGAGGGCAGGGACAGCTCCATTCCTGGGAGATCCATGAGATCCCCTGGATTCCTTCAGGAAGGAAGGGACAGCTCCATTCCTGGGAGGGGGGAGCTCCAACCTTGACCACTGGAGCTGATCCCCAGGAATCCTTTTGCACCCAGATCTTTGGGAAGGGCTCAGTCACTCAAACTCTTTTATTTGTGGTGTTTTGGGTACATCCCTGTCTCACCTGGGGGTGTCTGCTCCAGGAAAGGCCCTGATCTCCCCTGTGTGCTCCACCTGCCAGCTGTCCTGCCGCCCCAGGAGATCTCCAGGAACACTGGATGCTGACACTGATGCTGGTGAATCATCCCTCTGGAGAGCAGAGGGCTCATCCAGCTGTCAGCACGGATGTCTGCTGGAATTTGAGCTGTCTGAAATGATCCTGGTTTGCCTCCAGCTGCAGCCCCCTTGCAGCTGTGGTGTCACATCTGGCAGAGCGGCACAGATGTGTCAGAGCCCTCAAACATCTCACTCGAGGTGCCTGGAGGTGTGCAGCTAAGTCAGGCTTAAATTCCTTCTTTGCAGATGTTTGGTCTGCCCTGGGCTCAGAGCCTGGAGGTGGAGGTGTGGGGGTCTAAATTAAACCCTCTGCTGGTTCCCTGGGTGTCCAAGGAGGGAGGATTTATCCCCCAGGATTTCAGGGTAGTGCCCAGTTTGCTGAGTCTCCTAAATTTCGGCTCAGCATGTAGGAATGTCCTCATGGCAGCCAGAACCAATGCAGCTCAAACTGCCCGAAATTTGGGATCTGGTTCAGAGCAAAATCAACTCCAAGGCCCCCAAATGAGGCTGAATGTGATGTGGGAGCCTTGGAGATCTGGAGAGGAGAAGATTCCAGGGAGAGCTCAGAGCCCTGCCAGGGCCTGGAGGGCTCCAGGAGAGCTGGAGAGGGACTGGGGACAAGGATGGAGGGAATGGCTTCAAAGTGAAAGAGAGATGGGATATTGGGAATTGGGAATTCCTGTCTGGGAGGGTGGGAAGGGGCTGGGATGGAATTCCCAGATCAGCTGTGGCTGCCCCTGGATTCCTGGAGGTCTCCAAGGCCAGGCTGGAGCAGCCTGGGACAGTGGGAGGTGTCCCTGCCCATGGAACAAAATGACCTCTAAGTCCCTTCCAATCCAACCCATTCCATGACTCCATGAAAGTTCTGAAGGCTCCTGGGACCAGATGTAATTCCAAAGCCATTCCAGGATGGTTTGGGCAGCCCTGAGAAATGGTTCCTGCTCCCCCTTCAGTGGAAAGGACTGGAGGAGCCCAGATGGACCCTTTGACATCAGGTGGATCCCACTTGGCCACCGGGCTTGGGACATGGGTGGGAAAAGCTGTGAGACCATGGAGAGGGGAATGTGAGATCCAGCTGGGGTCGTGCCAGCCTGGCCCTTCCCTAAAAGCCATGGATGGAGTGGGCAGGGCTTGGCCTCTGGGTAACAAAGGGAAGGAATTGGCTCCTCCACACCTGAAAGGCAAAGGGAACAAACCCTTTGTGGGAGGCACTTCACAGGCGGATTGCCAAAACAAACACTCACAAAGCTGTGGCTCTTTTCCTCCCTACTCCTTAATGCTGTAAGGAGCAAAACAAGAATCTATTCCAGCTGCCTCTTAGGGGGAAATTTGTAGATATTTTATTTTATTTTATTTTATTTTATTTTATTTATTTATTTTATTTTATTTTATTTTATTTTATTTTATTTTATTTTATTTTATTTTTTAAATTTTTAAATTTTTTTTATTTTACTTTTTTAAAATTTTATTTTTTTTTTTAAATATTATTTTAATTTCAGTTTCAGTCTGGGAGATGTTTCAAGTTAGGGATCACCAGTTTAGAATATCCTAAGCCACATCAGACCTCTAAATAAAATTATTTAATTTTTTGTCATTTTGCTTGTTCCTAAGCAGGAATTTATTTCCGTATGTCCTGTACAAATCCTGAGATCTTTTGCTGCTCTTCCTTCCAAGCTCCCAGTAAAATAAATAATTTTCTGATATAAATTTTGATGTCTGAGTGAGATTTTGTTCCCACCACTCAATCACTAAGAGATCAAGAGAAAAAACTCCAATGAAGCTTCCACAAGCACAGACATGTCGGGATTTGGCTTCCTGCCTCAACAGAGGAGTTTTTCCAGAATATTCCTTCCCTATAGACTCAGGCAGAGAACTCCAATCCCAGAGTTTCCAGCACTGCATCCTCCAAGTTTTCCTTGGATGCTTCCCAGTCTTGACCAAATTCCTCACTGTGTGAGGGCTGATGAAGCTCCAGCCAAATGTGGGAAGCTGCCCCCCAGTCCTTGGGTTAAAAGGAGTTGGTTTTTAGGGATGCGCTGATGGACAAATGTCTCTAAAGGCTGATGAGGTTGTGAAGTCAAACACCACTCACCCTCTCGGTTTTGGGTAAAAAAACCCTCTTTTGGTGGAGCAGCTCCATGGCATGGGCATGTTCTGGTGCCAGGAACAGGAGCCAGGAGTTGGAATCCCATTCCCACATCCCAGGGATTCGTTTTGCTGCTGGTGGAGGGAGAGCAGCCCCAGAGGCAGGAAGGGATGAATCAGGAGCTCTGTGCCTCATGCTTTGTGAGTGATTCCTTGGGCAAGTGAGGGGGGCGTCACACGAGTCTGCCTTGTGGCATTCACATTCTCTGAGAAAATCCCTTCGCCCAGGATTTTCCTCCTGGGAAGCTGAGAAGCCTCAGAGAAAAGGAAAACAATTCTGATCTCATTTGCTTCTCCTGTGCTGTGCTCCTGTGGAATGTGTTTGGAGATTGTTCACCCCCAGGTGATTGTTCCATTGCATTCTGCTGGGAGTTGTTTTCACTCTTTGGCCAATCAGGGCCAGGCTGGGTCAGGGCTCTGGAGAGAGTCAGGAGTTTTCATTATTATCTTTTTAGCCTTCTGTCTGTATCCTTTCTGTATTCTTCAGCATAGTTTAGTATTGAATTCTTTAATATAATATAGCATCATAAAATAATAAATTATCCTTCTGAGCACATGGAGTTAGATTCATCATTCCTGCCTTCGTTGGGGCATTCCCTGCAAACCCAACACTGCCTCATGCTCTGCAAAAAGCCAGCAATTGTGGCAGCTCTAACAAAGCAGTCACAGAAACTGAAAGGATCCTTAGAGATATATATATTTAATATAAATATATATAAAATGTATAAAGATATATAAAAAATTTTTTTTTTGATTCTTTGACATCTGTGGTGGGGACGGCTGGCATAGAGCATAAAATTTGTTTTCCTCAAGGTGCTCTTCGGGGCTAACAGTAATTTCAGAAATAAAATACTGGGTAGGTAAAATGCCAGAGGGGCCCTGATTGCAGGTTCAGTGGCCAGGGACTCGTGTAAAACATGCCAGCCAAAATGAGATGGGGGAGTCATGCCTGGCCATCCCAAGTATTTCTTAAAGATAATTAACAACAGGGTATCCATGTGTGTCTGTCAGGGTGTGTGTCTGTCAGGGTGTGCGATTACAGAAGTAGGATATAAAAGGAGAAATGCAAAGGTCAAAGCAGAAGGAGGAAACTCACTGGTGTGACCAGGGAAGAAGTTCTGCAGAGCTTTCCCTGAGGGAAAAAGAAGCTCTGGCTTTTTTCTCCCGAACTTTGACAGAAGGGGAAGGTTTGGAAAACGGAAGGTTTGGAGAAGGAGAAGGTTTGGAGAAAGGAAAGGTCTGGAGAATGGGAAGATCTGGAGAAAGGGAAGGTCTAGTAGCAGTTTCAGAGTCTGAGTGGAGTAAAAGGTACCCAAGCAACTCTTTTCTTCCCAGAATAAATAAGGATTTTTAAAATCACAGAATTCCAGAATGGTTTGGGTCGGAAAGGATCTTAAAGTTCATCATCAACCCCTGCCATGTCAGGGACACCTTCCACTGTCCCAGGCTGCTCCAAGCCATGCCCAGCCTGGCCTTGGGCACTTCCAGGGATGAGGAATCCACAACTTTTTGTTTGCACAGAAATTCCAGATTCCATGAGTGTTTGTGTGCCAGGAAGGAGGAAGAGTGATCAGGGCAGGGTTGAGGGAAGAAGGAGAGGGGGGGAGATGGAAAAACTGTGGCTCATGGAAAATCTAAAGGATGCCTTGCCCCCACTGCAGCATTCCTGGCCAAGCGGCCCAGGGGGGTGGGATGATTGAAAAGCAAGAGTGGGATGGTCTTTGGATGGGTTTTTAATCTTTCCACAAAAGCTCATAAAGGCTGAATGGCCCTCCTGAGGCCCCGTTTGATTGCCACAAATTCCCACTGCGTCCCTGGGAGGAGTAGCTCACACATTAAAGCTCCTTGTGAGTCCAAGTAAAAACAAATTCCTTCGGCCACCTCCTCTCAGCTGCCAGAAAGCCCCATTTCTCCAGCAATTCCCACTCTTTCTTCTCCAGGCCAGGGCATCTCATTGGCCAGGAGAGCCAGTGGCTCCACCAAAACCGAGGGTGGGATCTGTCCTGCAGCCTTTATAGTTAATAATGGTACATAACTTGTTATTCCTCAGGGAAATTCCCATTTTCTGACGTGTTCGAGTTCTTTGGATGCAGATCTTCACAAAATTATTTGATTTTCCTTGGAAAATAGAATTATTAGGTTGGAGAAGTCATCCAAGATCATCCATTCCAAGCTCCAACCGAATTCCACCGTGCCAAATAAACCAAAATGAAATCCTGATATTTCAGCCCCCTGCCCACTCCTCCTTCCTCCAGGATAAAGAAATTGTGGATATCTGAACCCTTGGGATTATGTTTTGTATTTATTCCTCTTATTTCCTTTTTTTTAATGACTGGAAGGGATGATTTGATTAAGGTGACCTCTAATTAAATGAAGATCCAGCTGGGGCCAGGATCTCTCCCACATGAAAAGGACCTAAGAAAGTTGGGATCAATTGTCCCTCAGCTCTTCGTGTGTCTTGTTAAAAAATCTTGTCTTGCAGAAATATAAATATAAATATAAATATAAATATAAATATAAATATAAATATAAATATAAATATAAATATAAATATAAATAAATATAAATATATACATATAAATGCACATATAAATATAAATGTAAATAAATAAATATAAATATAAATATAAATATAAATATACATATACATATATCTATAAATATAAATATAAATATAAATATAAATGTAAATATAAATATAAATGTAAATACAAAATAATAGTAATAAAAGGCTATAGAGGTGTTACTTGAATATGAAAAATCACATTCCAAATACATTCTGAAGGGTCTGGCAGCCTGGTCGGTCCCTGAACTCTTCTCTCCCTATAAAATCCATCTCTGCTGCTCCTCTGCAGATCCCAGGAAAATGTCCCTGCATCACCAGGGACCACTGGGGACGTTTCATCCTCACCCACTCCCCACAGGTGAAATGATCAGTGGATAAAAGAACAGAGGTGGCTTCCAGAAAACCAGCAGAAGTTTTTGATACCTGGAAGTCAAGATGGAAATTTGAGTGGTTGTTCTTATCAATGGATAGGATCCTCTTTATCAGTGTGAGTGTTGGTGTTAAGGTCCATGGAATTGTGGAATTCCAGAAGGTTTGGGTTGGACGAGACCTTCAATCATCCCACCCATCCCTTGCCATGGCAGGGACACCTCCCACTGTCCCAGGGTGCTCCAAGCCCCATCCAGCCTGGCCTTGGACACTTCCAGGGATCCAGGGGAAGGCACAGCTTCTCTGGGAAATCCATCCCAGCCCCTCAACACCCTTCCAGCCAGGAATTCCTTCCCAGTCTCCCACCCATCCCTGCCCTCCTACAGCCCAAGGCCAATTCCCCTTGTCCTGTCACCACAAGCCCTTGGGAAAAGTCCCTCTCCAGCTTCCCTGTGGAGTGACAGCAGCTCCATTTGGGCCACTGAGCCAAAGCCAGGATCTCCTTGGAGCTCTAATCCAAGCCTGGATTCATTCCCTTGGTAGCTGTAGATCCCAAGTGCCAGTGAGAACCCTCAGGGATTCCCAGATATCCATGGGACTTACACAGAAAGGATTTTTGGGAGAGCACGGATTCCCAGGATGTCCATGGGACTCACTCAGCAAAGGATTTTTGGGAGAACAGGGATTCCCAGACATCCATAGGACTCACACAGCAAAGGATTTTTGGGAGAATCAGGATTCCCGGGGCATCCACAGGATTTAGAGGAGAAAGAACTTTTGGGAGAAGAGGATTCCCAGATATCCATGGATCTCACACAACAAGGGACCCTTGGGAGAACAGGGATTCCCAGATATCCATAGGATTT
The DNA here is from genome assembly GCF_022539315.1 of Serinus canaria. Taxonomy (NCBI): domain Eukaryota; kingdom Metazoa; phylum Chordata; class Aves; order Passeriformes; family Fringillidae; genus Serinus; species Serinus canaria. The sequence goes on from NC_066315.1 coordinate 1,850,574, forward strand.
ACAGAAAAAGACCCTTGGGAGAACAGGGATTCCCAGATATCCATAGGATTCACACAACAAGGGACCCTTAGGAGAACAGGGATTCCCAGATATCCATAGGATTTACACAGAAAAGGATTTTTGGGAAAATCAGGATTCCCAGGACATCCATGGGACCTGCAGAACAAAGGACCTTTGGGAGAAGAGGATTCCCAGATATCAAGAGGATCTCACACAACAAGGGACCTTTGGGAAAACAGGGATTCCCAGATATCCATGGGATTTACACAGAAAAGGACCCTTGGGAGAACAGGGATTCCCTGATATCCATAGGATTTACACAGAAAAGGACCCTTGGGAGAACAGGGATTCCCTGATATCCATAGGATTTACACAGAAAAGGACCCTTGGGAGAACAGGGATTCCCTGATATCCATAGGATTTACACAGAAAAGGACCCTTGGGAGAACAGGGATTCCCAGATATCCATAGGATTTACACAAAAAAGGACTCTTGGGAGAACAAGGATTCCCAAACATCCACGGGATTTACATGGCAAAGGAATTTTGGGCGGACTGGAGCAGCAGCTGAAGGCCAGGTGAAACCCCCCAGGCCATCCATCCACATGCAAATCCCCAAATTCCGATTTCTTTACCTCTGAGCTGAATTCCTGGCTTTAGCTGGAGCTAATCCTACCCCATACGAAGCATAAAAAATCCAATCCTTCCAAGCATTCCTGATCCAATCAGAGCCAGGAACTATTCCTAGCCTGGCTTGGAGAAAATTGCTCTGGTTTTATTCAGGTTTATTGATAATCTGGGCCCCCTGCAAGCAAAGCAAATTCGACACAAAGACCTTTGCAATTGGCAAAGCTCATCTTTGATCTGGGATTGATAAATCCATATTTTAGAGTAGGCACATTCCTGATATTATGAGGGAAGGAGGGAGGAAATGGGATAAGGAAGAGAAATGACCCAGTGGAGCTCAGGGAAAACAGGTGGAGGGAAATGGAAATATCAGGCAAAGAGCCAGGGGTGGAAGGGATGGAAGGACAGCCTGGAGAAGGGAAGAGATGATCCAGAGGTGATCCCTGCTAAAGGGACAACATTCCACTGGGATAATGGGAAACCAGTTGGGATAATGGGGAAATCAGCTGGGATAATGGGGAAATCAGCTGGGATAATGGGGAAATCAGCTGGGATATGGGGAAATCAGCTGGGATAATGGGGAAATCAGCTGGGATATTGGGAAATCAGCTGGGATATGGGGAAATCAGCTGGGATATGGGGAAATCAGCTGGGATAATGGGGAAATCAGCTGGGATATGGGGAAATCAGCTGGGATATGGGGAAATCAGCTGGGATATGGGGAAATCAGCTGGGATAATGGGAAATCAGCCAGGATATGGGGAAATCAGCTGGGATATGGGGAAATCATCTGGGATAATGGGAAATCAGCTTCCTGCCAGCCCAGGGAATGTGGGCTAAAGGCTTTCAGAGCTGGTGATTTGGAGCAAGGAAGAGCAGTAGGAAGAGAGGAGTCATATGAGGGTCAAATATTATTGGGGATTTCTGGGATTAAAAAATATGTTCGGAGTTCTTGCACTCAAAAAAAAGAAAAAAATAAAAGAACAAAGGACGGCGAATGGTGAAATCAAGTTTTTTTGCACAGCAATAAATTCTCCCAAAAATCAATTAAAATAATTCAAGGCAGTTTCTGTTCCCTTTAATTTTCATGTCAAAATTATCAACTCCGTGCACAGTCCCTTTGGAATGGTTTTCATTATTCAGAAACTGAAGGGAGGAACACGCCTGGGATTGGGGAATCTGATTTGATGGCCGCAACCTCAGACCAAAAACAACTCACTCTCATTCATTGAGGAAATTTCAGATTTGATGAAAAAGCCCTTTGACTTGGGGCTTCATCATCTGTTTATTATTTGAGGGATGGGTTTGCAGTAGGAAGAAAAGTGCGAGTGTTTTCCCTCTGGGATTGATGCCTCTCCCAGGCTTTTGTTTTTTCAAAGTCCAGGGAAAAATAAACAGAAGGGAAACCTGACACCATTCCCTGATCTGGAGACAGCAGCACTGGAGGAAAGTAAATCGAGCTCCCCGCCCACTAAGGATGGGAAAAGAGACCTTGGCCTTCAACTTCAGCCAGGGAAAATCCATTTGGGAATTAGTCATGGAGGATGGAATTTTCTGTTGGAATTTTTTAATGCTAAAAGTAATGACAGAGTGGAGTGGATGGTCAGGAGCTGCCTGTGGGGATTTATTGATTTATGAGTGTGAATTGCACTGTTCTCAGGAGACAAAGGAAATGTTGAGATTCCCCCTGATTCCAGTTTTCGGGGATATTTTAATTTGCATTTTAACCCTCAGGAAAATCAGGAGAGCCACCTCTGCCTCAAGCCCGTCTCTTGATGGAGGCCACAAAAAGCGTTTGTCAAATAAAGATCTTTGCAGTGGCAATTCCTGGGAGAATTCCTCTTGGGGTCTCTGTGGCCAAGATGACCCCAAGGTGTTGGAAAAATCTCTTTTTCCCAGCCCTGAGATGGAAGAAGGAGTCAGGATTCTTCGGCTGTGGTTTTCAAGGTTGTTTATTTGCTATTATCTTTAACATTCTTTCTCCAACCTGCCAAGGTCTGTCCAGCAGGTCGGGTTGTGGCACACTGCCCTTGGGGTGCTGTTGGCTTTTTATACTAAAACCTACCTGTGCTTTATTTACAATAATTTCCCAATCCCTATCACCTGTGTCAGACAGTCTGTCTCTGCTCCAAACCAACCCAGAAGTGTCACCATCACCCAGAACATGGAGGAGGAGAAGAAGAAGGAAGAAGGACAAGGCACACCCAAACCCCTCCATCTTGGCTGCTGAACCCCCATTCTAAATCCCCAAAATTCTACTTTTCTACTTTGTGACAAATTCCCTGTCATTCTGATCAAACTCTTGTGGCTTGTAACTCCTCACACAAAGTTGGGAATGGTTTCCATGGGCTAAAATCCAAGGCTCAGCTGTGTTTGACTCCATGCCAAGGTCTCTGAGCCCCTGCCAGGGTCTGGAGCCCTCCAGGGCAGCCAGAGAAATGTCCTGGGTTCCCACAGATTTCAGGGCTCAGGAGCTGGGAGGGCTTTCCAAAGGAATCTGGAAGTGACCTGGAAAGAAATTGCCTCTTAATTAAAGAGGATGACGCCATTAATGACAAATGTGCAACAAAAGGCAGGAGGAGGCTCTTGCAAAATTTCCTGGCCTTAAATGGAGTAGATCTATTGGAAAGTATGGGATTTTCTAATAAATTTTGGATTTTTAAAATTAATCATAACCAGGATATGAATTAATAGAAGAATGGTTTACTCTTCAATCACTTTTAGCCACACAGCTGAGTATTTTTACCCAGATTTTATTGGGAAAATCAATGAAAATTTAAGTTTTTCTAAAAAAAACCCCTTTTTCTAAGAAAAAAAATTAAATTTTTCTAAGCAGACCCTGAGGTGCTCCAATGAGCAAGGCCTGGGAGAGGGAAATTGGTGGTAGGAACTGGATACAGGGAGTGCAGGATTTATGGAGCACAAGGACATTGCACAGGAGGGAGAAGATAAAGGAGAAGGCAAAAAAACTCAAAGTATTGGTGACCCTGCCAGAGGAGAAAGGTCCTGCAAGGATTAAAATTATGGATTAATTAGCATGAACAGCAAGAAATAATAACCAGGAAAGGTTAACTTTTAAAAAATTAATTAATTAATTACAGAGAATTATGTAATTTAGAGCCAATTAACATGAATTTCTGTAGTAAAAATTATTAAGCAGTAATAATAACAACAACCAATAATACCCAATTAATAACCAGTAAAGGTTAAATTTGAAAAAAATATTAATTAATTTAAGAGAATTATGTAATTTAGAGCCAATGAACATTAATTTCTTTCGTAAAAAATTAGCAACTAATAATAATAACCAATAATAACCAATTAATAACCAATAACCAGTAAAGGTTAATTTATTTTTAAAATTATTATTAAGGAGAATTATGTAATTTAGAGCAAATAAACAGTAATTTTTTTAGTAAAAATAATAACCAAAAATAATCAATTAATAACCAATACACAGTAAAGTTAATTTAAAAAAAATTAATTAAGGAGAATTATGTAACTAAGAGCCAATGAATATGAATTTCTGTAGTAAAAATTAGTAACCAATAATAGACAATAACCACTAACCAGTAAAGGTTAATTCTTAAAAAAATGAATTAATTAATTAAAGAGAATTATGTAATTTAGAGCAAATGAACATTAATTACTTTAGTAAAAATTAATAACCAATAATAATAAGCAATGCTAATGAATTAATAACCCCTAACCAGTAAAGGTTAATTTTTTAAAAAATAGTTAATTAATTTAAGAGAATAATGTAATTTAGAGCCAATGAACATTAATTTCTTTAGTAAAAATTAATAACTAATAATAACCAATAACTAATACCCAGTTAAGGTTAATTTTTTAAAAAATAATTAAAGAGAATTATGTTATTTAGAGCCAATGAACATGAGTTTCTGTAGAGAAAATTAGTAACCAATAATAATAACCAATAATAGCCACTTAATAACCAATAACCAGTAAAGGATAATTTTTTAAAAAATAGTTTATTAATTAAGAACAATTATGTAGTTAAGAGCAAATGAACACTAATTTCTTTAGTAAAAAGAATTCACCAATAATATTAACCAATACTAATCAATTAATAATCACTAACCAGTAAAGGGTAATTTTTTAAAAAATATTAAATTAATTTAGGAGATTTATGTAATTTAGAGCCAATGAACATTAATTTCTTTTGTAAAAATTAGTAACTAATAATAACCAATTAATAACCAATAACTACTAAAGGTTCATTTTTTAGAAAAATGAATTAAATAATTAAAGAGAATTATGTAATTTAGAGCCAATGAACATTAATTTCTTTAGTAAAATATATTAACCAAAAATAATCAATTAATAACCAATACCCAGTAAAGGTTAATTAAAAAAATTAATTAATTAAGGAGAATTATGTAATTAAGAGCCAATGAACATGAATTTCTGTAGTAAAAATTAGTAAGCAATAATAGTAACCAAAAACCAATATCCAGTAAAGGTTAATTTTTTAAAAAATAATTAATTAATTAAGGAAAATAATGTAATTTAGAGAAAATGACCATTCATTCATTTAGTAAAAATTAATAACCAATAATAATAAACAATACTAATCAATTAATAACCACTAGCCAGTAAAAGTTAATTTTTAAAAAAATAGTTAATTAATATAGGAGAATTATGGAATTTAGAGCCAATGAACATTAATTTCTTTAGTAAAAATTAATAGCCAATTAGTAACCAATAAACAATAAAGGTTAATTTTTCAAAAATAATAATAAATTAAAGAAAATTATGTAATTTAGAGCCAATAAACATTGATTTATTTAGTAAAAAATAATAACCAATTAATAACCAAATAATACCCAATAACTTGTAAAGGTTAATTTTTAATAAAACTAAATATCTAATTAAAGAGAATAAGGTAATTTAGAGCCAATGAACATTAACTTATTTAGTAAAAAAAATAATCAATAATAACCAATTAATAATCAATAATAACCAATAATAACCAGTAACCAGTAAAGGTTAAATTTTCAAAATTAATTAATTAATTAAAGAGAATGATGTAATTTAGAGCAAATGAACATTGATTTATTTAGTAAAAATAATAACCAATAATAACCAATTAATAACCAATAATAACCAATATACCATAACCAGATAAGGTAATTTTCAAAATTATTAATCAATAAAGAGATATGTAATTAGAGCCATGAACATGATTATTTAGTAAAATTAATACAATATACCAATAATACCAATACCAGTAAAGTAGTTTTCAAAATTTTAATAAAGAATAAATTTAGAGCCAATGAACATTGATTTATTTAGTAAAGTTAATAACCAATAATAGCCAATTAATGACCAATAACCAGTAAATGTTCATTTTTAAAAATAATAATTAATAAACTAAAGAGAACGATGTAATTTAGAGCAAAGGACCATGAATTTCTGTAGTAAAGTTGCAGATTTCATGAGGAAGTTTTTTATGGGTGCCCCTGGCGAGGCTGGAACTCCGCTGGCCGCTCCAGTGGGATTGTACAGGTCATGGAAAGGCAGCTTGGTCCTGTTCCTGTTCCTGTCCTGCCGGGAGCACAGACAGCTCTGGCTCAGGACAAACACCAACACCTCGGTGACATCCCAGCCTCTGCCCTGGGGACACCCACGGGACAGCAGGAGCTGAGGGGAAAAGGGAAGAGGCTGCAAAAATGAGGAAAAGCTGGGAAGGAGCATCCCCAGGAGGATGGTGGGGTGTAAAATGGGGCAGGAGAAGGAAATGAGGGCTGGCTGCCAGCCAGGGAATTCTGTGGCTTTCCACAAGGTGCTCAGGTGGAAAGGGACCTGGGGGTGCTGGCTGACAGTCGGCTGAACATGAGCCAGCCGTGTGCCCAGGTGGCCAAGAGGGCCAATGGCATCCTGGCCAGTGTCAGGAACAGTGTGGCCAGCAGGAGCAGGGAGGTCATTCTTCCCCTGTACTCGGCACTGGTGAGGGCACACTTTGAGTGCCGTGTCCAGTTCTGGGCCCCTCAGTTTGGGAGGGACATTGAGATGCTTGAGCGTGTCCAAAGGAGAGCAAGGAGGCTGGTGAGGGGCTGGGAACACAAACCGTGTGAGGAGCGACTGAGGGAGCTGGGATTGTTCAGCCTGGAGAAAAGGAGACTCAGAGGTGACCTTATCACTCTCTTCACCTTCCTGAAGGGTGGCTGTGCTGAGCTGGGGTCGGGCTCTTTCTCCGGGCATCAACAGACAGAACAAGAGCACACAGTCCCAAACTGTGCCAAGGGAGATACAGGCTAGAATTAAGGAGGATGTTTTTCACAGAAAGAGGGATCAAATACTGGAATCATCTGCCCAGGGAGGTGGTGGAGTCACCATCCCTGGATGTGTTCAAAAAAAGACTGGATGTGGCGCTTAGTGCCATGACCTAGTTGAGCTGTTGGAACATGGGTTGGACTCGATGATCTTAAAGGTCCCTTCCAACCTAGAAATTCTGTGATTCTGTGATTCTGTGAAGGTCTGGGGAGTTCTGCACCTTTCCTTTTTTTTCCCCCTTCATTCCCACCCTGGAGGCTCCCAGGGGATTTTGGTGACTCCAGAGATCGCTGTGTTTGTTTGAAACCAGAGCTGGCAGAGCCACAGAAATTCCTGAGGTCACCCAGACCTGGCTTTGTCCTCATTCCAAAGGGTCCAGCAGTGGAAAGGGATTTCATCTTCAAGGCCTTCAAAACCTTGTTTTTATTCAGTTATAACGTTTTGGGGCCCTGGGAAGTTGATTTTCTTCCATTTCATCTTCCATTTTATCTGGGTCTATAAAGATGTTTCTGTGGGTAAACGATTCCACCTCACACAGAATTATTTTCATTTTTAATACACGAAGACTTGAACTTCTGGAGGGGAGAGAGAAATCCAATGGGACTATCCAAAAAATGAAATTAAGCTGATCACATAAAAGAAGGGACAAGGAAAGAAGAGAACCTCGGGTGATTCCAACATGAAAGAATTTGATTCATCAAGATCATCAATGGTGAAGTGGAGAAAATTATGGGAATATTTTCATGCCTTATTCACATTTATGGGCTGATAAAATAATGGGAATATTTTCATGCCTTATTCACGTTTATGGACTGATAAAATAATAGGAAGAAATCCCAGAAAATGTTTTCTGGGGATCATCTGATCTATCCCTTTTGACCTTTGAGCATGAAGAGGGAATTTGGCCCAATCAAGCAAGGAGAACCATCCAAGAAATAAAATTTTAATGTTTTATGAAGTGTGAAAACTCAAATTCACCACACCCAGGTTGCCACACATCTTGATGCAGCATCCCAGAAATTATGGCTTTGACTTCCACTATTTTAACCATATCATTTGGATAATTTTATTTTCCTTCTGATTTGGAGCTTTTCCCAAAAAATACCTTCAGGCCTTTATGCAACACATGAATCTTATAATATGTCTTAAAAAAATAATGATTCTAGGAAGAGAATTTAATGAAAAAATATCAATTATCCTCTGTTTTTTCCCAGGTTTAGGTGAGTTAAAATTATATCAAGGAAGGAAAATACAATGGAAGCTCCTCCTAGATAGGCACAGAAAAAGAAAGGGTGTTTGAAGCAGAACGAGGCGTGGGGAGATGAAAAATGACAGCAGGAAAATGAGGGCTGATGATTAGGAGATATTTCCTGAAAAACCACAACCACCAGATGACTTTCCCAAGGGAAAGGGTGGGAAATCTTTTCCTTTTGGCTTTTAATGTTGGACAAAGCCCTGAGGGACAATTCCACAGAACCCACTGCTGTCGGTGCTGATGCCTCAGGTTTTGGCTTTTGTAGTTTCACATTCTGAGCTGCTTTAGGGTGTTGGTCTGGGCTTCCAAAAATCACGAAAAAATATCACAGAATCGTGACAGAGGTGACAGAATAACAACAAAGGTCAGAGAATCATGGCACAGGTCACAAAGTGTCACTTTATTGCCTCAGTTTCCCCATTTGGGAGGTGGAGGTGATGCCCCAGGTTTCAGCTTTTATATTTTCAGGTTCTGAGCTGCTTTAGTGTGTGGGGCTGAGCTTCCCATCAGGGCATGGTGAGCTCTGTGCCCAGAGCAGGGAGACAAAACAATTCCTGCTCCAGCTGGGCACCAAGGACAAATGAGCCAAATCTCAGGCCAGGAGCACAAACCCCGTGGGCTGGAGAGAGAAAAACAAGCAGGGTGGGAGTGCCTGGGCTAAAGCTGGGCTGGGACAATGAACTGCAAGGTGGGAATGGAGCAGAGCTGATCCCAGGGAGAGACCCCGGGAGCGCTGGTGCATTTTGGGGCCATTTTGGGTCATCTTGGGTGCAGCCCTGGCTGGGCTCTGCTGCTGCCCAAGGTGCATCCATGGAGGAGATCCTTGGAATCAATCCCTGCTTTATTACAGAATCACAGAATCACACAGGGTTGGAAGAGACCTTCAAGACCATCCAGTCCAACCCAGCCCCAACAGCTCAACTCAGCCCTGGCACCCAGTGCCACATCCAGGCTTTGTCACACACACCCAGGGATGGGGACTCCACCACCTCCCTGGGCAGAACATTCCAGAACTTTATCACTCTTCCTGGGAAAAACTTTTCCCTGCTCTCCAGCCTGTATTTCCCTGGGTGCAGCTGGAGGCTGTGAGCTCTGGGTGTGTCAGTGCTGCTGCAGACAGAGCCCAGCCCCAGCTGAGCACAGGCACCTTTCAGGAGCTGCCAGAGGGATTCTTTAGCTCTGTCCAGCCTCTGCTCTAGGTCAGCCCTCCCAAGGCACCAGTGCCAGCTCAGGTTATCACTGCTGGCCTGGGAATTATCTCCCTGGTGCCTTAAGGAGCTGGAGCAGAGGCTAGACAGAGTTAAGGGGAATAAAGTGGAGATTTATTGAAGTCCCTTCAAAGGCCACACCCTGGAGTACCCAGATGGCTCCAAGATGGAAGCCAAAGAGGGCTTGGACACAAGATCTCACATTTTTATGAGTTTTAGTCCATTTGCATATTGGAGTTAACTGTCCCGTTAATGGCTTTAAATGATGAAGTTTCATCCTCCTTCCTCACTTTCTCACCCTTCTTTTTTCACGTTGTTCATGCTCTGAAGTTTGAAAAGATTGTCCTGGAGTCTCCAGCTAGAACAGAATTGTTTGGTCTTTACAACCCTGTGGAAAGATCCTAATCATACTTAATATAATGCTAAAAAAAAAAATTTTTATATATATATATATAAAATTTATATTATATATACTTAATGCAATATATAATTACTATATATAACAAAAATAAATAAAAATAAAAATATAAATAAATTTAAAATATATATATATATATATATATATATAAAACAGAGCAGAAAATCTTAACACCCAAGGTATCAGGCCCAGACCATGTTTTGTGTTGGGTTTTGTATTTCAGCAATGATTTTCCCATCTTGCATAAGAGCATTTCAGCAGCTCCAGCCACCTAATCCTCCAAAGACCTTTTTCCAAATGTTTGGCCATTAAAATCCACACAGGAAAATTCTGGCTGGAAGAAATAAAGATTCCAGTCCAGCAGATCCTTTTGACACTTTCACCTGCTTTAATGCCAATGGTAATGACAGCAATAATCACTTTACTCTTCAATTTTTGAATCGTTTTATCTCCCTGAGAGGACTTGTTGGTTATTCAGACACCAAAGCTCACACAGAGGCCTCTTCCAGCCTGAATTTTGCATTTTATTCATATTTTCTCTTTCCAAACCTCTGCTTCCCTTTCCCTGGGAAATGCCACGCTTCTCTAAAGGTCAGCTGGAGAAAATAAAAGGCTTTTTATTCAATGCAAACCCTGTGGATTTTCACTTGTGCTGCATAAGAATTGGCCTGTCTTTATGGGGCGGAATTAAATCTTTTATAAGGTAAAAGAAGTTAATATTTTTCGGATGCTGAACAACAAATGTGTCCCGCAGCAGGTTTGTGGGCTGGGAGTGCTGCTAAAAAGCTCTGCTGATTTTAAATTAAATTCCTGGCCTTAATTTCTTTTCTGTTTTTTTTTTTTTTTTTTCCACTGTTTTGGGAATTCAGTGGGAATCCCATCCAGGTGGGGACCACACTGTCCTTGGAATTACAGATTTCCATAAGAAATATTCCCTGTGTCCAGAACTTTACAGAGGGAGTCAGATCTTCTTTGAGACATTTATAAATTCAGAGTCCTGCTTTTTGATAATATTTTATATCTCCTTCAGTATTTCATGAAGAAATAGGCAGCTTTCAGCAAGTTTCATTCATGTTTAAGCCCAGGATTCTCTACAGGTTGTTTTAAGGCTGTTTGGCCAAATTTTGGCCAAAAATTCTTCACAAAGCAGGAGGAAGAAGCCCATGGAATAAAGGATGGAACTAAAACCTGGAAAAAAAAATCTGTGTTGAAGATTTATTCTTCCCATGCATCTGCTCCTCCATGCTGACCCACCCACAAATGTCAGCTGGCCCTGACCTCCCAGGCTGAGCCCTGCCCTGGGTTCAGTCTCCATTTCGGTGAATTTCGGTGGATTTTGGTGGGTTTTGGTGGATTTTGGTGGTTAAAAAGCTGCAGGCTGAAGGAACTAAGAGCACGTTGGAATCCAGCCCCTAATTCCCAACGGGAATGTTAATCCAGCACCTCCAGAGAATAGAAATTCAGCTGCAAAAATGGAAATTAGTTTGTGCCTCTGTTTAGGAAAGGAGCTGGTTCAGCTTTCCCTAATTCCGTGGGGATCTTGCTCCTCCGCAGGAAGAGGAAAGTTGGATTTGTGTGGCTCCTGAAGTGAAATTCTCAATTTGAATATTTTTCTCTGGATGAGGCACTAAAAAAGCTCATTCCTGGCTGCCAGTGCCCCTGAAGGGAATCATAAAATCATGGAATAATTTGAATTATAAGAGACCTTAATGATCATAGAACTATTTGAATTATAAGTGACCTTAATGATCATAGAAAAATTTGAATCACAAGGCTCCTTAATGATCATCTAAATGTTGTTAAACCTTTTAAGAATGCATTTGAGCTGGCAAAAAAAGTGATTTATTATCTACTCAGGTCTTCCTCTGAAGAAATTTTATCTTATCTCTCATTCAGCATCTCTATCCATGCAGTTAATTAGCCGTCCTTCCTAATTAGCCCTTTAATCTCAGCCATCAAAAAGGTCCAGTTGAAATTTATCAGCTAGACATTGGACAGTAGACATGAAATCCTAATTTCCAGTTTCCTGCCATTCAAAAATAGGTGGAAAGTGTCTGGATGGGCAGAGGGGCCTTGCTGAGGGTTAAACTGGACAGCTCTTCTTCAGGTGCCACCAAAATGTCCAGAATGGAGCAGAATTCCATTGGTCATTCCATTCCATCCAGGATTTCTCCTAGATTTTTCAGCTCCTGTTAAATTTTATCCAGTCCTACAACATGATCCCAGCTCCTGCCAATGTGGGGCTGAATTCAAAGGCTTTGAGCTTAAAAAATTTTCATTATTAAGGTGTTGGAGCCCTGGCTGTGAGAGTTTTGGGTTTTCTGTGCTGCCAGGCACTGACCCCCCAGAGAACACTGCACTGACCTGAGGGCCTGGAGAAGCTTCCAGAATGGAATGGCAGAACTGGGATTGTGGGTGTGGAGTTGGGATAGAAGTGTGTGATATCACAGGGTGGGAAACAAATGGGACTATCCAAAAAAGGAAATTATATTGATCTTATGAAAGAAGGGTCAAGGAAAGAGGAGAATCTCAGGTGATTCCAACACGAAAGAATTTGATTGATCAAGATCATCAACAATGGTAAAGGGAAGTGGAAAAAATTATGGGAGAGTTGAAGGGTTTAGAATAGAGTAATATATAGAGAGCAAGATGGAGGTTTTAGGGTGGAGGCTGGTCCTTCTTCACCCTCTCCTCCTTCTTCTCCTCCTGCTTCTTCTTCTTCTTCACCTTCTTCTTCTTCTCCTTCTTCTCCTCTTCTTCTTCTTCTTCTTCTTCTTCTTCTTCTTCTTCTTCTTCTTCTTCTTCTTCTTCTTCTTCTTCTTCTTCTTCTTCTTCTCTTCTTCTCCTTCTCCTTCTCCTTCTCTTCTCCTTCTCCTTCTCCTTCTCCTTCTCCTTCTCCTTCTCCTTCTCCTTCCCCTTCTCCTCCATGGGGTTTGGGTGGTTTTGTGTCATTGGATAAAAAGTCCCCATTGCAGCCATGGGTGTTGGTTATTGGGTTAAAAGTGAAAATAATTGAGGTGTCATTTCTGAATTGGGCAGTTGATCCTTCAAAGGCCTTGGAGAGAGAGAGCTGGGGCTCCATTTTCAGTTTGTGAGAGTGAAGTGCTGCAGAGCTCAGGGTTTGTGAGGCTGGGACAGAGATAAGAGCTGATAAACACCTGAGTCCAACATGAAATTCCGTCTTGAGTGCTTCAATCCCAACCCTGACCCAGGCAGAAAAAACAGATAAAAAAGCAATATAAAGGGTTAGCAGCTCACCCAGCCTGCTGGAGAGAGGGTTTAATTCCCAAATTGCCAAATTCTGTGGATGCCCAAAGGACAAAAACTGCCGTTCCCATAAAGTTTTCCTTTATTTCAAGCTCTATAAGGACCCTGTTATTAGATTTTAAATATCTTGAATAATTACCAACCCTGACTTGGTCTCTCCTGCACATTTTTGTTGATGGTTCTGCCTTTCAGAGGATTGACAAAACTCTGCTGAGTGTAAACGGGATTTATCCCACCAGCAATGGAAGGATTTTGCCAGAATCCTTCGTTCCCACCCCATTTTCTCTGCACTCCCTTGCAGCTCTGGCCAGCCTTGGAATTTTCATGAATTCCCATTTATAGCATCAGTTTTATCCATCCACTGGTTCATCTCCATTCCTCTTAACTGAAGAGATGTTTGGTTTATAAACTTTTTGGGAAAATTTTAGGATATTCCACAATGTCAGGGAATTAAAATTACCATGTCTTTAGGATGTTTCAAGGACGATGCAAAACGAGATCCAGATATTTTGCTGATAAAAGAGAATAAAATTCCCTCAAAATGGAGGCCAGGAAAGTGCAAAGGTGGCAACTATTTAGGAATGTTTATTTCAGGAATTAAGTTTAATAACCCAGAACCTCCCCACTGCAACTGAAGGAAAGTTCATGTTCACAGGTATGGAAAATAGAGATTTTCCCTGCTGTAATGCCAGAAAAAAGGAGACTTTTTACTCCTCAAATGCCATTTTTATTCCCTATGGATTTGTGGTTCGAGGATTTTTTTTTAACACTTCAGAACAAGGGCAGAAAGTTGCTCTTACTTCACACTAAAAACTTGCTCTGGGCTGGTTTTGCTGTCCTTTGAATTATCTCCTCGCCATTAAAGGCATCCAAACCCAACCTTAACCAGTCACAAATAACCGAGTTTGAGAATTAATAGGGCCAGGAGCCCCAGTGGGAGCTCCCCCTCTTACCTAAATATCATTATCTTTTATTTATGGCCCCTCAGAACCTGCGGGGCCTGAGGGATATTTTGCCCGTGTTTATCCTACACGCTCCGTGTGTTGTTTTTTAAATCCTGTCATGTCCCATATAATTGTAAGCTCTCTCCTGAGGATCCAGGCTCTGTTTTCATACAATTTCCCATTATTTGTGCTCAGGGTATGCACTGATACCTTTTTTATTTTTCCTTTCCAAACTAACAGCATAAACAAAATAAACCCTGCCCTGCGCAGCGCTTTGTTGGCATCTTCTCCCAAAGTCACACTAGGAATAAATTTATTTTTCAAGCCAGGATAAAGCAAAAGGTTGTTTGTAGAGAAAGGAGTCAGCACTTTATATTTTATGCCTCGGGAATGTTTTTTTCTGCTGGAATTTGGGACAGTTCTCATCAGAAAGTTGCTCCTTGTAAAGGTTGGGGTTCAGTTTTGCACTTCAGGCAGAAGGGTCTGGCTCTGGATTTTTTCTTGTATCACACCAAAGGTCTCCTCTTGGGTTCAGGTTGGTTATTTGGAGAAATTTCTTCCCTGAAAAAAGAGATCCCAGGGAAGTGGTGGAATCACCATCCCTGGAAGTGTCCAAAAACCAGGTGGATGCGACCCCTCACACCGCAGGTTCGTGGGCGTGGTGGGATCTGGTCAAAGGTTGGACTTGGTGCCTTTTTCCAACCTTAATTATCCTACAGTTCTATGATTCCACTTCCTAAGTCATAACTCCATCCTCCAAAATATCCTCCAGATACCTCCCCTCTCAAAGGGCATCAAATTTTCAGGAAAACCTCCCAGATCACACGCAGGGATTGATCCCACCCTGCTGCAGCCACCCTCACTCGTTCAGCTGCAAGGATCAAACCTCATCAATGCCACTAATTATCAGTAATAACTGGGAATTAATTACTAATTCCTGCTCACAAGCAAACCCTGCTATGCACAGAGAGAATTCCTGCCATCCTTATGTGCCAAGCAAATCCCACCCCTGGCTTGGAGCTGCCCTGCTCTCATCCCACGTAGGAATTTACAAGCAGAAGTGGAGTGAGGTGAATTTCACACCCACTGGATAAATTGTAGTCAGATTTAATAAAAACTCCCTTCATTATGTGTTTTATTTTGGCTTCCAGTGGCTCCCTGCAGACATCTGGGCCAGCTCCTCATCTGGTGTGAATGAATAATGCTGCACTGGTTGGAATTAGAGGGTGAATTATTTAGGACAGCTGAAATTCGGGCTCTAAATAAAAATATTTCTGCTTCAGCTGAGGTGAGAAAATGAGAAGATTCCATGCTTGGTTCTCTTTCTAAAATGCAGGGTTTTAAATTTCTGTTGTTTTGTACAGAAATCAGTCCCTGAGCTTGGTATAAATCAAACACTGTTGGAGAGGTTTAAAGATGGCAAATGGATTAGGAAAATCTCCTTTCTTGATCAGGAAAGTTTCTTTTCTAAAATTCTGTTCTTCTCTCTTCCTGACTGGGTTATAAACTTCTAGAGCTTGAAAATGGATCAAGAAAGATGGGAAGGGAAAAAATGCCCCAAAACCTGAATTTCTAAGGAAAAAATTCTCTGTTCCTGAAAGAAATACAATAAAAAAATCCCTTTAGAATGATGTTGATGTGGGAACACAATTCCATCTATCTTCCTGACTCTCCTCACATTCATTCAGGACTGCATTCCTCAGAATTTTGGAGAAGACTGGGAATATTCTTCTGCTCCCAGACCCAGGTGGGATGCCTGTTCAAGGTTTCCCAGGAAACCAGGAGCTGGGATTTGAGCTGGTCCAGCCACTCCAGGTCCAGCCTTAAACCACCCCCAGCAGCTGCTCTGGACCTGTGGGAATTTGCCTGGACAAGAAGGGAGGGAGAATGTTGGAGCCCTGGCTGCTGGGAATTCTAGACTTTCTGTTCTGCCAGGCACTGACCCCCAGGAGAACACTGCAGTGACCTGAGGGCCTGGAGAAGCTTCCAGAATGGAATGGCAGAACTGGGATTGTGGGTGTGGAGTTGGGATAGAAGTGTGTGATATCCCAGGGTGGGAAACTCAGAGTTTGAGGGTTTGAAATATAGTGATGGATATAAAGCAAGGTGGGGGTTTTGGGGTGGGGGCTGCTCCTTCTTCTTCTTCTTCTTCTTCTTCTTCTTCTTCTCTTCTTCTTCCTTCTTCTTCTTCTTCTTCACCTTCTCCTTCTCCTTCTCCTCCATGGGTTTGGGTGGTTTTGTGTCATTGGATAAAAAGTCCCCATTGCAGCCATGGTTGTTGGTTATTGGGTTAAAAGTGAAAATAATTGAGGTGTCATTTCTGAATTGGGCAGTTGATCCTTCAAAGGCCTTGGAGAGAGAGAGCTGGGGCTCCATTTTCAGTTTGTGAGAGTGAAGTGCTGCAGAGCTCAGGGTTTGTGAGGCTGTGACAGAGATAAGAGCTGATAAACACCTGAGTCCAACACGAAATTCCATCTCACACATTTAATCCCGACCCTGGCAGAAAGAAGCAAAGACTCCACAGGAGAAGGAAGCAGTGAGGGGAGGGAAATGAGGGAAGACACAGGTCCATGCTGCTGTTTTGTTTTTCAGCTGAGGGACAGGCCCATGGCTCACAGAACAATCATTCAATGCTGCCATGGCTGGGGCTGTCAGGAGCTGTGCTCACTCCTCAAATCACAGCCAGGACGTGGGAAACAGATTTGTAGAGAATTTTTCATGTTTGATAGAAGGTTTACGTGGTATGTATTTGTATGTACACTTTGAGATAAAAAATGATGATTTAGAAATGTTTTGGAATAGGATAGATATTGTTGAGGGAGAAATGGAATTAGAAATAAGTTTTAAAGGATGGTTTTGGAAAAAGTATTAGATATTTTAGAGAAATAGAACTATGAAAGATGCAGAAATAATTTTAGAGGATTAATTTTAAAGTGTTTAGAACATGGAATAGTTAAAGTTGATAAGTTAAGAAATACTTTAAATATATTGTAATTAGGAAATAGTTGGCTTCTGATTGCGATGGTGTGAATTATACCATCTGTATTGTCCCACCCTTCTCATGAGACTGAAAATAGAATAAAAGTTTTTAAAACACCTCTCAGTTTCCTCATCTCTAGGTCAGAAAAAAGCCTAATCCAACCCCAGGACACAATGCTGGCGCTGGGATTTATTGTTTCCTGAGCTGCTGGGCTTGATGTCATTGAAGTGTCACCGGAATCGGCGCGGCAGCTCCGTGTCACCGAGCAGCAGCTCCGTGTTTGCCAGCACAGCGCAGAGAAAATTCAGGATTTCGAGGGGTTCAGAGGCTCAGGGAGGTTTGACAGCTCTCTCTCCTCGTTCTCATGCTGCTGAGCCTCATCTTTCCTGAAGGACTGGCGGGAGATCCGTGTTTCCTGACGGGAGATAATCCACTGGCGTCACCGGCATGGGAGACGGCGTTCCTGGAATGAGCAGGCACAAGAGGGGTTGCCTTGGAATCCAAGGAGAGCCCATCCCTTCCAGCACCCACTTCCCACGTGCTGCTCCTCAGGACTGGGCTTTCCCTGCAATCCCGAGGCCAGAACAAAACAATAATTAATGAGTGTCAATAATTAATGGGGAGGATAACGAGTGATTGATGTGTGGATGGCTGTTACAATAAAAAGACAATCAGAGGTCACAGGTAGAATAAACCTCACCTAATTTTTTTAATTAGATCTTAAAACCTCAGAGCATCTTAGACTCTCCTTTCTAATCACCTCAAAACTGAACACAGTAAAATATTTTATTGCAAGGCATGTATCTAAAAAAGCCCGGATTATTTTGCTTTTTTGGGGGAGTTTTTCCTCATGATGATTACCTGGAATTTCACACCTTCCTTCCATACAGCTAAAGATGGGTGAGCTCCATCCCACCTCTTCTCGCTCTTGAATCCAGCAAAATCCGGATTCACTCGTGCTGTTGTGGGCCCAGGCCAGGCGTGTTAGAGTGGACAAGGATTCTCTGGAGCCCAGGGAAAGAACCAGTTCCCAAGGAGTGGCACACCAGTGCCCAAGGGGTGACACACCAGTGCCCAAAGGGTGACACACCAGTGCCCAAAGGGTCACACACCAGTGCCCAAGGGGTGGCACACCAGTGCCCAAGGGGTGGCACACCAGTGCCCAAGGGGGATGGTCCCAGGAGAGATGGTCCCAGGAGCGACGGTCCCAGGAGGGATCGATCCAGGAGGGATGGTCCCAGGGATCCACTGGGGCAGGGATGCTGTGTTAGATCTGGTTGTGCTCTGCCCTTGAAGGAGCTGAGTTAAAATCCTGCTGGATCTCGTGTTCCCAGGCAGCCTTTGGAGCACTAACATGGGACATGGCCTCCCAGTTTCTGTCTCAGCCCAGAGCTGAACTCCTCAGCAGACCCATTAATCCCATTGGAGAGATGTGGGATTGGGAGCAACATCCCCATTCCTTCATTAGCCACCTGAATTTTGGGATAGGCTGTGAAGAGCCCCATGGGTTGGACTGAGCCCACAGTGACTCCTGCCAGGAGCCACCAGAGCTGCCCAAAGCTGCTTTCCCTGCTTTTAGGAACAGCTGGAGTGACTCCTGAAGAATGTTGTGTCCTTCTCCACTGCTACCTCTGCCTGGACTTCTCTGGAATGTGGACTTGGAAGCTCTCATGGAACCAGAAGGGACAGAGAAGAGATGAGAGTGTGAAACTGGTCCCAGTGGTCAGTGACACCCACAGCCAACTTCAGAAGAGTGCTTGGAGTGCCAATAAGTTTGGAAATAAAGATCCCTGGATTGTCACTGGGATCCCAATCGAAACCATGGTCTTGGTTTGAGTCATGGCAAGCGCAGGGAATGTTCAGAACAACAGGAAAGAACCAGGCAGGGAGGAGAAGAAATTCCTCTGCCCAGCTGGATCCAGAGCAGATCCCTTTTATTGAGGGTCTGAAGTAAAAGAAAATAAAAAAAATAAAATAAAATAAGAAAATAAAATAAAACAGAAAAAAAAATAAAATAAAATAAAAGAAAAAAATAAAAGTAAATAAAATAAAAAATAAGAAAATAAAATAAAAAAATAAAAATGAAGAAAAGTAAGATAACAGTAACAAGTAAAAAGAAATAAAAGAATAAAAAAGATAAAATCGATAAGAAAGAAAATAACAGACAAACTAACGAAAAATCAAATACCTCTAAAATAACATAACGACAATCAAAGTAACGTAACTAAATAACACTAACATACAATAACATACCATACAGTAACAATTACAAATCAATAACATAAAATACAAATAAACATAAATAACAATACAATAAAATAAATAAAATAAAATCAAAATAACACTAAAATACAATGGTCTGAGCATTGTCCCAGTCTCTGCCCTCTCTGTGTATCCTCAAGGGGATATGAAAAAGAAGAGTCCTGGTCACACTGGGAGCAGGAAAGGTAAAATCAGAGAATCCCAAACAGGTTTGGGTTGGAGGGACCTTAAGGATCACTTCATTCCACCCCTGCCATGGCAGGGACACCTCCCACTGTCCCAGGCTGCTCCAATCCTTGCTCCAGCCTTGGGCACTTCCAGGGATCCAGGGGCAGCCCCAGCTGCTCTGGGAATCTGTCCCAAGGTGACCATGGCTCTGCTGACCCACCAAGATCTGCCAAAATGTGCCCAGAGTGGGGCAAGTTGAGCACCCCAGGAGGTGAAAGAAGGTCACCTCTGATTTTGTGACACAGGGAAGGTGTGTTTGAAGCTCCATAGAAGAGATGAAACTTTGGAAATCAAACTCATCATTCACACAATAAATTAAATTGATTAATTGACCTCTCTCCACGCACACAGACCCACACAAAGTGACCTTCCCCCATTCAGGCTGCCAGATTTTCCACCCCATGGCAGTAAAATCCTAAACATTCCAGAGCACAGGACCCCATCTCTTACAGAGCAGTGACAGCTCTGCCTGATGTCACAAGAAACATCCCCAGATTGTCCCTCTGGAATTTACCCCAGGCACAGCACGGGCCAGAACCTGAGGAACCCTGACCTCCTGGCCTTTCCTGCCCAATTTCCTCAGGCCAGAGAGGTCTGCCTGGAATGGGAAACCTTCTGGGATGAGGAATTGGGCATGTGGAGTGTTCCAAGCCACCCCAAAAAATTCCTGAGCAACACCATCAGTCAGATCAGGAGCCATCACAATTTTCTGCTTATTTTTTCCTGCAGCTTGCCATGACTTCTGAAGACAATCCTCCTGAGCAAGGCTATATTGGTGAGGAATACGAGATTCATCTATTATTTTTTTTAATTTCAAATCTAATACTTTTAAAGATGGATGTATAGGCTTGAAACCAGGAAACTGAATTCCTAAAAAATCAGTATATTTCCTTATAGAAAAATAAAAAATCTACATGCACATAAGTAGATGGATGGATTTAATAGACGTACTTAAAAAAGGAAACTGCTCTGACCACACCTTTTATCAGGAATATTTTCTGTTTGCTGGGATAGCTGAGCTGCTGCCCTGGGATGGTTTGCACACAACTCCTGTCTCAAGCTTTGCCTGCCTGATGTTGCTGCATTTGGCATTTTGCTGTCCCAAACAAATCTTTTCACTTGCTGATGATTCCCAACTGCTGGAAACAAGAGGGGAGGGAATAAATATCTTTATCAGACTCCTGAAAAAGGGAGAAACCAGCCTGGGGTGTTCCAGCCCACACTGGGCAGGGCTTGGGGCACCCTGGGAGAGTGGAAGGTGTCCCTGCCAACTGGATGGGAATTTTAAGGTCTTTTCCAACCCAAATCATTGGGATTCTCAGATTCTAAGATGCTTCCTCAGCTAAAAAACAGCTGATAGAGAAAATCCCTTCCCAGAACTTCAAAGTTAACATTTTTTGCAGCTGCCCCTTTCTTTCTCCTGAATACAGACATTTTCTGACAGTGATTGCAGTGGCTCTGTGATGATTTATACCAGTGGAAGTGGTGTAAATCATCCCTCTGGAGTCATGTGGGGTTCCCTAATTTTATTAGGATTTGGTGGTTGTTTTTCAGTGATACAGAAAGAAAATTCATCTCCAAGCCAGCAACAAGAATTTGCCGTAGTGAACATGGAAAAGAGGATGGAACAGCTGAGAAGAGGGGGAATTAAGCACATTTTAAACTTTTAAATTAAAATAAAAACCAAACAAAACAACCCAGCTGGATGACAGAGGGGAAAAAAAGAGAAAAAGGAGCGGGGAAAGAACACAAACTCAGCAAAGTTCCGGCGTCCTCTGAAGATTGCTGATGCTCAGAGGTTGAGAGAGCCCAGATTTCATTTCCTGGCAGCTCAGCCAAGCAGGACAATCCCCAGGGATCAGCTCCAGCTCCAGAGGTGAGTAGCCAGAGGTTTATCCCAAGGCTACTGGGACGTTGGCATCCTTTCAGCAGGAAAGATGGTAAAATATGAACACTTTTAAAAGCTCACAGAGCCAAAAACCCGAGCTCTATCACAGGCCCAGCACTGATAGAGAGAGATGTGTGAGGAGCCCCTTTATGCTCACAGGAGCAAACTGGGAAGGGGCCAAAAGGGAAGGAATCTTTCCAGGCTCAGCCCTTTGAAGGCTACGGCTCCCATAAATCTCCCAGGCAGAGGGTTCAGGCCAGATCTTCACTGCTGAGTTTTTGTTTCTTGCCTTGTAGGAAAGGAATTATTATCTGGCCTAAATAGATTTTAAGAATATGAGTTAAAAAACAGGTGGGGTGGAAAGGGGAAATTCTGCACGTTGTTTTAATGCAGGGGCCAGAGTGAATGAGAATCAGCGTCCCAGTGGGAGGTGGGTCTCTCCTTCCTCTCCGTGTGCCTCCAGATTTTATGGAAAACATCTCAGGAAAGGCTTCTGCTCTGCTTTTCTAAACAGAGGAACCTAATCTTGTACGAGTCTGAGCCTACTTTAGGACTATTTTTAGTCCCTTATCCAATTTGAACCAAATTTGACATCTGATACGTGAGGATCTGGAAAATTAGGGATGAGAAGATCTGTTTGGAGAGCAGCTTGCTTTTAGAAAAAGAAGCTGTGCCTCTTCAGAGGAACAGATAAAAAGTGTTTCTCTAGAGAAGAGCTGCAAAAATCCTGTGGTTTTTGACCACCAAAAATTTGGGATATGGCTCTGGAGGAAGTCTGATCCTGTTCCTGTGGATCAGCCCCTCAGGATCAGCTGTTCTTTGCTTGATCAGCATCTTCTCATGCTTTAAAATCTCACACAAACCCTTCTGGATGCTTTGGAATTGTAGGGACACCTTCCACTATCCCAGGTGGATCCAAGCCCTGTCCAACCTGGACCTGGACACTTCCAGGGATGGAGCAGCCAGAGCTTCTCTGGGAATCCACTCCAGTCCCTCCCCACCTTCACAGCCACGGATTTCTTCCCAAGATCAGATCCAAACCTCCCCTGCTCCATCCTAAATCCACTCCCCCTGACTATCCCAAGAGAATCCATTGCCTTTGGAAGAGCTGCCCGGGGTTTTATGGGAGGCGAGAAACGAAAAACAAATTAAAAAGTCAATTTATTGACATCATCAGAACCTGCTTGACCAGCTCTGTCTGTCCAGCTGCTCCCCAGGGTTGAACAGAGGGTTTTTCAACGATTTCAGCTAAAATAAACCCCAGGGAATCCAAGAGCTCCACCCTCACTCCCAGGAGCTCTTCCTGAGTGGCACAAGTCTCTGAGGAGCAGTCACTAGAGAGCACCAAACATCCACACTCCCTCCAGGTGGCTCCTGTGCCATGGGAATTACTGATGTAGGAAAAGGCTGGGACTTCCCATCCTTTTTTTTAATCTCCATTCACCTCCACATACCTCCCTAGGCCTGGGGTCCAGCATTCCAGAGGGGTTTTCCTCAGCGTTTTTTGGTGGGAGTTGTTTGGGGTGATGGAGAAAAAGAAGAAAAAGCAACATGGGTTAAGGAAATGTTTCAGGGTGATTTAGGTCCTTGTGCCACAGAATTGCTGGCAATTAAGAGAAACAAAGGAAATTAAAGGTTTGTTTGTTTTTTTCCAGAGTGAATTTGGGTTTTGTCGCAGGTGAAGGCTCCTCAGGGATCTGCTCACCTCAACCCTCAGCTCTCAGCAATCAGCTCATCCATTCCCACCCATGAAGTTCTTCTGCAGCTTAACCAATCCATGATTTTAAGGAATTTTCTGTTTGAAGCTTTCATGCCATTTTTGGGGCCTTTTCTCGGTTTTTTCATCATTGCCACCTGCATGAGAAGAGGGAAATGGCTGTGTTCAAAGCACCTGTGAAGTCACAAAGCAGCTGTGAGATGAAATATTTGGAAACCAATGAGCCTCAGCTCTGCTCTTTTCATGATCTCAGTACTTTCAGTGCTTTTTTGTGCCAGGTTTTATCACTCATTACCAGCATCAGGGAATTTCATTGTATCCATTTTATTCAGCAGAACAAAGGAGCTTGGCTTCAAGCATATTTAGGAACTACAACTCCTGTGGGAAACCTCATCTCATTTTGAAATCTATGGGTTGGGTGTGCTGCAGGAGGGTCCACAATGGTCTCTCATCTCAATTCCTCCTGCCCTGTGCAGGAACACATCTTCCTTTTTCTCTCTTTCCCAATATTATTTCCAAAAGAAATGGTTCCTTGGGCCAACCTGTGAACCAGATAAAGGATTCCACTGATGTTCTCAAGAATTGGAATGGTTTGGGTTGGAAGGGACTTTAAAGTCAACTTATTCCACTACAGGGACAACTTCCACTGTCCCAGGCTGCTCCAAGCCCCAGTGCCCAACCTGGCCTTGGGCGCTGCCAGGGATCCAGGGGCAGCCACAGCTTCTTTGGGAAAGCTCTGCCAGGGCCTCGAGCCCAAGCATCCCAGGATGAGCTTTGTAGGGCAGCACAGAAAAGCTCAGCGCTAAAATCTGTGCTGGAGGTGACAACAAAGAAGGGACTCCCCAGAATTACAAAAAAAAAATCACAGAATCATGACAGAGGGGACAGAATAACAACAAAGGTCAGAGAATCATGGCACAGGTCACAAAGTGTCACTTTATTGCCTCAGTTTCCCCATTTGGGAGGTGGAGGTGATGCCCCAGGTTTCAGCTTTTATATTTTCAGGTTCTGAGCTGCTTTAGTGTGTGGGGCTGAGCTTCCCATCAGGGCATGGTGAGCTCTGTGCACAGAGCAGGGAGACAAAACAATTCCTGCTCCAGCTGGGCACCAAGGACAAATGAGCCAAATCTCAGCCCAGGAGCACAAACCCCGTGGGCTGGAGAGAGAAAAACAAGCAGGGTGGGAGTGCCTGGGCTAAAGCTGGGCTGGGACAATGAACTGCAAGGTGGGAATGGAGCAGAGCTGATCCCAGGGAGAGACCCCGGGAGCGCTGGTGCATTTTGGGGCCATTTTGGGTCATCTTGGGTGCAGCCCTGGCTGGGCTCTGCTGCTGCCCAAGGTGCATCCATGGAGGAGATCCTTGGAATCAATCCCTGCTCTATCCTTTAGCTCTGCCCAGCCTCTGCTCTGGGTCAGCCTCTCATGGCATCAGTTAACCTGAGGTATCAGACGCTGCCATCCTTCAAAACTCACTTTCCCAAAAGAGAACAGGATGGATTTGGGGTTGGAATCTTCTGGAGATAGAAAGGAAGAAGAGCTTTTAATTATCAGAACCCAGGAGCAGCCTCGTGTACCCAGGAAAAGGCAAATTTCCTGCATTTCCACCTGGGGAGATGCACTTTGGATTCACTACTGCCTTTGGTACAAGGTGTTGAATCATGGAATGATTTCGATTGGAAATAACCTTTAAGATCAATAAATCCAACCACGAACCCAGCACTGCCAGCTCCACCAGACTCTGGTTAATCAATAGGAAAAATTGAAAAAAAAAAAGACTTAAAATAATTTTAAAATATCAAACCTAAACCAAATTAAATTTATTTTACACCACCAGTCCTTGCAAAAGAAAAAATATCAGAACTGAAGATAAATAGGTTACCCTAAAAAGTTGAAAAGTGTTTTTTGGTGAGATGAAGGCAGAAATGTTACAGGTTTTAAAGCAGAAGGATTAAAAACCAAGCACATGAATTTGTCTGGAACTTTCAGTTTAACTATTTTTGCTCGTCTAAAATCAAAGACATTTTATAGCCTGGATGTCAGACACCATGAAAAATCTCAACGTTTTCCTCTCAAAATACGAAGATGAACAGTTTTAGAAACATCTCTCCTTTTGTCTTGGCTGAAAAATTTTGCCAAACTGGAAATTAATTCCACAATTACATTTTGTTGCCCCACATCTTTAACACAGAATTTTAGAAAATTCTTTTAGACCAAAAACTGGGGCTGTGGTCCTGCATTTTTTTCCATACATGTCTATTCCATAGGTTTGGGTAGGGATAAAATTCCCATTGTTCGGTGGAGATGTGTTTTATGTGCACTGCATAAATATTTTTATTTACTGAAGGTTTGTTGCACACTAAGGAAATTTGAAATTTTTTAAGGAAGTCCTAATTTTTTTCTGTAATTTCCCAATGATTTGCATGAGCTCTGAGAGATCCCATGGGGCTGAGTAGGACTTTCAAATCTTATTTAACATTCTGCAACTGAAATCTTTATGATCTTGTGCAAATCTTGACCACACACCCACCAGAAAGGATCCATTTTTCCCTTAAAAAAGGACTCAATTTCTCCCTAAAAAAAGGACTCAATTTATCCCTAGAAGAGAGAAAGGAGCAGAAAAACGAGGTTCTGCTTTCTCCCTAGAAGAAGATTCCATTACTCATTCACTAATTAAATATGTGTGTTTAGAAATAAAAATAAATAAAGAAATGAATAAATAAATAAACCTTTCCTTGTCCCAAACCTTAATCAGAACAGAATTTTCCGTGCCTTCCCCGTGGTTTCTGGTTTGTCCCAGGATCAAAGAGCAGTGACCATTTCTAAGGAAAATAAAAACCCCAAACATCTGCCTGCCCAGTATTTACAGAACAATCCAAACTGGGCAAAAAAAGCAATCCAGAGGCTGAACAAGTCCACATTATCACGGAATCATGGAGTGGGTGAGGCTGGAAGGGACCTCCGGAGTTGGAGTCTTGTCTTCTTTTTCTGGGTCGGGATTGAAGCTCTCAGGACGGAATTTTGTGTCGGACTCAGATGTTTATCAGCTCTTATCTCTGTCACAGCCTCACAAACCCTGAGCTCTGCAGCACTTCACTCTCACAAACTGAAAATGGAGCCCCAGCTCTCTCTCTCCAAGGCCTTTGAAGGATCAACTGCCCAATTCAGAAATGACACCTCAATTATTTTCACTTTTAACCCAATAACCAACACCCATGGCTGCAATGGGACTTTTTATCCAATGACACAAAACCACCCAAACCCATGGAGAGAAGGAGAAGGAGAAGGAGAAGGAGAAGGAGAAGGAGACGGAGAAGAGAAGAGAGAGAGAGAAGAGAGAAGGAGAAGGAGAACGAGAAGGAGAGGAGAAGGAGAAGAGAAGGAGACGGAGAAGGAGAAGGAGAAGGAAGGAGAAGGAGAAGGAGAAGGAGAAGGAGGAGGAGGAGAAGGAGAAGGTGAAGAAGGACCAGCCTCCACCCTAAAACCTCCATCTTGCTCTCTATATATTACTCTATTCTAAACCCTTCAACTCTCCCATAATTTTCTCCACTTCCCTTTACCATTGTTGATGATCTTGATCAATCAAATTCTTTCGTGTTGGAATCACCTGAGATTCTCCTCTTTCCTTGACCCTTCTTTCATAAAATCAATATAATTTTATTTTTTTTGGATAGTCCCATTTGTTTCCCACCCTGTGATATCACACACTTCTATCCCAACTCCACACCCACAATCCCAGTTCTGTCATTCCATTCTGGAAGCTTCTCCAGGCCCTCAGGTCAGTGCAGTGTTCTCCTGGGGGTCAGTGCCTGGCAGCACAGAAAGTCTGGAATTCTCAGCAGCCAGGGCTCCAACACTCTGGAGATCATCTGGTCCAACTACTTGGCTCGAGCAGATATTTGGGAAGGGCTCTTTAATCCCACCCTACTGAAGTCCTAAGGCAAATCCCATTTTTCCATGGATTTCCATTAACTTTGAATTTACAGGGGCAACATCCTTAAGGAGAAGTCAGGAATCAGCTGGATAAATTTTTAAACTCATTAATCAGATTTTTGTTTTGTTTTGTTTTTAAGCTGTGTGGAATGAAATCTTTTGGAATAATATCTTTAATATTCCTTGGGAAAATTATCTGCCTTCTCTGCTGCATCTCCAGACAAGAGGCACCAATTGATCACTATAAAAACATCCTCGGGAAGTTGGGATTGTCCAACCTGGAGAAGAGAAGGCTCCAGGGAGACCTCAGAGCCCCTTCAGAGCCTAAATGGGTTCCAAGAGAGCTGGAGAAGGACTTGGGACAAGGAATGAAAGGACAGGACACAGGGAATGGCCTTAAGGTGGAGGAGGGCAGGTTTAGATGGGATACTGGGAAGAAATTCCTTTTTATAAGGGCTAACAAGGTGTTCTCCATGACCTGATAAGGTTTTCAAGGACATCGGTTCTCTCTGCACATGGAACTGAACAGGAAGATCCTTCAAGGAATCCCTGAATTGACCCTTATCCCCTGCTGGAATTCTCCTCATGAAATTCATGGAATTGAACAGGAAGATCCTTCAAGGAATCCCTGAATTGACCCTTATCCACTGCTGGAATTCTCTTCATGAAATTCATGGAATTGAACAGGAAGATCCTTCAAGGAATCGCTGACTTCACCCTTATCCCCTGCTGGAATTCTCCTCATGAAATTCATGGAATTGAACAGGAAGATCCTTCAAGGGATCGCTGACTTCACCCTTATTCCCTGCTGGAATTCTCCTCATGAAATTCATGGAATTGAACAGGAAGGTCCTTCAAGGGATCCCTGACTTGACCCTTATCCCCTGCTGGAATTCTCCTCATGAAATTCATGGAATTGAACAGAAAGATCCTTCAAGGGATCCCTGACTTCACCCTTATCCTCTCCTGGAATTCTCCTCATGAAATTCATGGAATTGAACAGGAAGATCCTTCAAGGAATCGCTGAGTTCACCCTTATCCACTGTTGGAATAGTTCCATGAAATTCATGGAATTCTCCCCACCTCTTGTCGCAGAGGCCTGGGAATCCTGTTGGAAGACTAAAGCAAGGAAGAGGTTGGGTATCTCAACCTTATTTGTGGCAGCTCTTTCTAAATCACCCATCCCACCCAGAAACAGGCACAGATTTTCCTTGGCTGTCCTTTTATTAATTTATTACAATTATTAAAAGCTCTGGATACCCTTGAAAGTGTCAACTCCACTTCAGCCCCTTTTTCCTCACACCATCCACCCATGTCCAGTCCTTCATGCTCTGCAGAAACGAGATAAAATCTTGTTTTCCTTTATCCCAGCTCTCAAAAGTGACTCATTAATGTTCTCCTGAGGCTTCAGGTCTCGACAAAAATAAATCAAATGAACAAAGAGCAATTTTCCATCCTCGCCCTCTGTCTTTCCTTCTCCGCCTGCTTTTATTTGCTTTTTCCCTTGGATAAACTATTTGGAAAACATTGCAAGAACACTTAATTTGGATGACATGAAAGCAAATTTGCCTGGCTGATTTAAGGGATATTTTCCCTTCAGGAACACACGAACAAATTTGGGGATAATTTTCCTATCAAAAGACAGAATGTTTGAGCTAAAGGGAGACTTTGCCCCAGCCTGGATTCCAGGGACAATGTTGTTCCCAGATGTGGATGGGGATGGAGCTGTGCAGGACACAGAGGCAGTAGCTGAGCACGGGGAATGAGAAAACCTCACCAGAGCTGCCCTTCAGGCTTTCAAACCTCTCATCTCTCATAATTTCACAATTTATATTTGGTGGCAGCTTCCAGAGAAAATCTGGGATCTGCTTCCTGAGAAATGCTGGTCTCGTATAAACTGGGATTTTGTTCTTCGTGGCTCAGCGTGGGAACAGGGAGCTAAAAATCCTTGGGACCATGGTAAACCAAAGGAATTGTTCTCCAAGGCCACTCATTTGAAGGGAATGTCACAGTCTTGGGACGCTTGAGTGACCTCCTGCTTTGCACATTTCATCTCCTCTCCGTCCTATGGCTGAAATTGTTTACAGATGAAAAAATGGGAATAGGGGAATATCCAGGAGAGCCAGACCGGTGATTATCCTGAGAAAAAGGAGCCTCAGACCAAAGGAGGTTCTCCAGGAAGGAATTTTGTGGATTTTCCTCTTTCTTTTTCTGGAAGATGAGAGTTTTGTCCAATAGGAATTTACAGGTTGATGTTAATATGAAATATAATATAAAACAGGGAGGTGTTGGGTCAGGCATTGGGGTGGAGTTCCCCTTATGGGATTCTGTGGAATTCCTCATCCTGTAGAAAATCTGACCCTTCCCAGCATCCCAGAGCCCACTCCACACTTCAGGACTTTCCCAAACCCTGCAGACAAATTACTTGATTATTTTTGATCCCCCAAGGACTGTGTGGACCTGGAAAACGGGAGTTAAATGTTTTTAAAATAAAAACTAACGGCATGGAGCTGTGCCAGGGAAGGATTAGGTTGGATATCAGGAATAAGCTCTTCCCCAGAGGGTGGTGGGCACTGCCCAGGCTCCCCAGGGAATGGGGACATTCCCAAGGATGCCAGAGCTCCAGGAGCCTTTGGACAGGGTGAGATTTTGGGGATTTTCCTGTGTGGGGCCAGGAGTTGGAATCCTTGTGGGTTCCTTCCAACTCAGGATATTCCCAGCACTCACCAGAACCAGAAAGATCTGATTGGCAGATCTGAGGAAATCATTTTCCTGGATGGGTTAGAAAAGGAAATAAAACCAATTCTCTGCTCCCATCCCTTATTCCCTTATTCCAGCTCTTTTTATGCCGCTGCAATTCCAGATATCCTCTGGTTCTGGGATGGGGAATCAGGGATAGGAATGGTTATTAAAGCTTCTGTTGGCAGCCAGTCAGTGCTGGACATTCCTCACTTCTCTGAATTTCAGAGTCACAGCTACCTCTCACTCACCTTCCCACGTCATCTAACAGGTCCCATGCTTCCCTAATTTTGGGATATTCTTCCCAAAAATGCTTCTGCATAAAGATGCAACCACCAGCAATCCTGGGGCTGTGACTGACTCCCTTTCCCTGCCCAGTTCCTCCTTTCCCAGGAA
Source organism: Serinus canaria (assembly GCF_022539315.1). Lineage (NCBI taxonomy): Eukaryota > Metazoa > Chordata > Aves > Passeriformes > Fringillidae > Serinus > Serinus canaria. Next base: position 1,880,729 of record NC_066315.1, read on the forward strand.
TGTCCCTTCCAGAGAATCACAGAACCATTAAATTGGAAAAGATCTCTCAGATCATCAAGTCCAAGCTGTGATTCTGTGATTCCACGGCAATTTCCAGAGATCCTGGATGTTTGCAGGCCACCTGAGTCTGGCTGAGAAAGGATGGCATCACGATTATGATGTTGAGTCTGAAATCCTGGAAGGAGATCTTGGCTCTGTGGCAGGGACCCTTTAACATCAGAAATATCTGTGAAATGTTTTTACCTAATTTTAACTGGTTAAACCTCAATCATCCAGCTTGGCTTTGGAGGTAAAGAGAGAAGTTATTTCCCATCCTGAGAGGGAGAATAAATCCCTTTCTGGATATTTTTATTCCTCTACAGTGATTTTAGGGGGTGGCCACACGGACAAAGTGAACTGAAATCAGTCCAAACTCCTTTCACAGCATCCAAGCTCTTCACTTTGAAGCTGAACTTAATCCTTGTCCATCCAGGCTCCAACATTTCCACGTGCAGGAACCCTTTGAATGAATATTTATTTAAAGGTTTTACTCTTTCCAAGCCTGGGGTTAGCAGAGTTATTCACATGTTGTGTAATGACCAACAACTCCATAAAACAGGGCAGCACTTGTGATAAGATTTTATCCAGTGTGGGTTTGTCTTCCTGGTGTTAGAACCCTGATTTATCCAGTGGCATTATTTTTTTCTCCCTGAATTCTCATTCTTTCAACACCAAATTTCCTCTGCTGTTTTAACAACACAGCAGGGATTGATTCCATACAGGAATCTGGTGGAATTCATATTTCTTGTGTCTTTTTTATTGAGGCTGACTGGGGATATGGTACAAGTTAAGGGCAACTCTGTAATCGCTTGCACATGATGGCTGTAGGAAAGGATGCCGTGTTCTTACCTTCATCCAGCTCCAAGAAAGGGGCAAAAAAAGGGGAAAAGGGAAAAAAAAAATGTTAATCGTTTATTTCTGCTTCAAACATGTGCAAATTCCATATCGGGGCTGTGCCTGGAAAAAGAAAAAAAAAGTACTGTGGAAGGGGTGAAAAAACAACTGTCCCTCTCCCACAGGGCTAACAAAGAACACAGTCCCTGGAAAAGGTTTGTCCAAACAAAGGAACAATAAACAGGAGCAGCAAACCCAAACCAAAACACAGGGAAGGAAACAGAGGAGGGCCTGGAGGGCTTCAAGGCCCTCTGTGCGTGTGGGGGGCTGGAGGATGCGGTGGTTTGGTGGTTTGGGGGCCACTCTGGGCTTAGATCAGTGTCAGATGTGGGGACAAATGGGCACTGGAGTGACCCACAGCCAGCAGGGGCGGGAGGAGGACAAGGCTTGGTCTCCACTGTCTTCATCCAGGGAGAGCTGGAATCATGGAATCATGGAGTTGTGGGATCACTGAATCACAGAATTCCTGAGCTGGAAGTGACCCACAAGGACCATGGAGGAAGCTCTTGAAGATGAGAGTGCCTGGCTGGGTGCTTGGGACACGCGGAGGATGGAGCCAGAAATGTGAAAAAAAGGGGGGAAAAATGGAAAAAATGGTAAAAAATTGGGGAAAAAAAAAGGGGAAAAATGGGGGAGAAAAAGGGAAAAATGGGAAAATCCCTGTTTCAAATGGCAAATGGTGGGACCTCCCCAAAAATGCATCACTAGAAGGGGCTGTCGGAGGGGAGGCTCCCAGAGCTGACCAGTACCACCAGTGGTGTGTGATGGGAGCTCACAGAGGAGCAGCAGCCGGTGTTCCCCAAGCCTGGGATTCCATGGATTCATTCCCAGAGACAGCACGGAGGTTTTGGGAATCCCTGCTCACGTTTGGATGAAGGATGCAGCTGGGCTGCCCTTGGTTTTTGTAGCAATATTTCAATTATTCAATTGAAGCTTCTGTTCTGCCCCCCGGATTGCAGCACAGCAGCTCAGCCACCTCCAGATTCCCAGGAATTGGAGGTAACAGGACTTTGGGCTGTTGGCTTTGGGCTTAAAATCTCAACTTTTGGGCTTGAAACCTCAACTTTTGGGCGTAAAAACTCAACCCTGCCGGTGGCAGTGGGACCAGACCTGAACTCCCTGTGACCAGCCACCAACCTTGTGTGACAGCCAAATGCAGATCACCCAGTGGTGCCAGGCCAAAAAACCCAGAGAAGAATCTGAGCTTTATCAGCTTCTCCAGGCCTTTGGATCTGTCCAGTGAGAACCAATTTTTCCTGGGATTACACACAAATGTTTCTCACTCCATGAGAGGATTCTGCTGAATTCTTGCTGTCTGTGCTCAGAGAAGGGCTGATGAAATTGCCTTGTATCCAACAGGGATGAAATTTTCACTTCTGCCTTGTTTATCTTCCCTAAACAAATATTCCTTGTGTCCAGAATGGAAGATTGACTCCCCACAGATTTAAATGATGTTTTCCATCATTTCAGCTTGCCTCATCAATTCATCTGTGGGAGCTCAGCCCATCCCTCCTGATGTCCAGAGCTACTGAGAGAACCCTTGGGGGGCTCGGGAGCCTTGGAATGTTGCCAGAAGCACTTGGTGGATGGATTTTGATCCATCTAGGGATGTGCCACCTGTGTATGAGGAGATGGAACCTGTGGGAATCACTGGGGTGTGAATGGTGGAGGGAAGACACAATTATAGGGTAAATCCCAGATTTTGGGGTTTGGGTACAGGGGGGTTGTGGAGACAAGATGGAGCAGTCAGGGCGTGTCACAGGGCTCTTCTTTCTTCTTCTTGTCATCCATGCTGTGGTGTTGGCACTTGGGGATTGGTCTGGGCTGAGGGTGCACTTGGTGACGAGGGTGACAGGTATTGGGGATAAAAGGTAAATCTGATATCCGTAGTTTTTGTTATAAAAGATGTGCCCGCCCTGGGGGTGGTCAGAGTGCCTTTGGCTGCCCTGCTGGTCAGATCCAGGTCGGGCAGAGAAGGGACTTTGTAGGTAAGAAACAATAAACAATTCTGAAGACCGAAAAAACCCAGAGTCCAGACTCATCTTTTGAGGCCCAGCGTGCCAGAACCATCCTGGCGTGTGTGGGAGCAGAGACGAACAGCCCAACCCCATATTCATCCACACCACAGAACCAGCTGCAAATTGATTTCAGTCTGTTCTCACCTGATGGTTTCCAAAATCGTACAAGAACAGCCTCACTCCTAAAGTCTGCCTTTATTTTGGGTTGTTTACATTTGTCACCATGCTTCCCCAGCTGATTTAAATAAAAGTCACTTCTCTGCCTTCCAGGGAGCGGTGATCTATCAAATTTGAAGTTTAGCCCCAGTGAATCACAATCTGCTGTTTTCTGGTGTAACTTAAACCAGGAGACAAAATGTCAAAGAAATGCTGAAAGCAAAACAAGAGAGGGAATGGCAACATATTTTTTAAGAAAAAAAAAATTAAATTCTGTGGAGTTTAGTGACTGTCAGGTTGCAGATCATATTCTGAGCTATGGCTGCTCCTGAGAGCTTCCTTCAGAGTTTAGGCCTGGTTTAAATCACGGAAGTGTTGAGAGAAGGGAGCAGAACTTTCTTTTATTGGAGTCTGTGCCTGACTTTCCCTCAAAATGTTTATGGTCACCACGGCCTGAGATCATCCCATCAGCCAAAGTGGTGTTACTGGATGTTCTGAAGGAGAGCAAGCAGGCCAAGAGAGAATCCTGGAATCATTTGGGGTGGGAATGATCCCTAGGATCATCAAGTCTGCACTGCCGAGGTCACCACTGACCCGTGTCCCCAAGTGCCACACCCACAGGGGTTTTAAATCCCTCCAGGGATGGGGATTCCACCACTGCCCAGGCTTGGATGACCCTTTCCAGGAAGGAATTCCTGCTGTGCCCACCCTGAGCCTGCCCTGGCCCAGCCTGAGGCCGTTCCCTCTGCTCCTGTCCCTGTTCCCTGGAGCACAGCCCGACCCCCCCGGCTGTCCCCTCCTGGCAGGAGCTGTGCAGAGCCACAAGGTCCCCACTGAGCCTCCTTTGCTCCAGGCTCAGCCCCTGCCCAGCTCCCTCAGCCCCTCCTGGTGCTCCAGCCCCTTCCCAGCCCTATTCCTACATGGTCACCACTGTGTCTTCCACAGATGAACCAGAAAAAAAGAGAAATATTTTCCAGGGTAATTTCCTTCCAGCTATGGAGTGTTCCTCCATGTCTCCCAAGGACAGGAATTGTGGGCACTGAGGACTTGGCAGGAGCTTCACCAAAACACCACAGTTGGGGTTGATCTAACTTCATCTCAGTTCTCAGAGTACTTTGGAGATGATAATTTTTGAAGCGTCACCATGCTCTTAAAGTTCTGTTTAAAAAAGTTCCTAGCAAGAGGGATTGAAAAGAGCCTCGTTCTTGCACTTATCCTGCTCTAAATGAAAACAGCCCCTGCAGGCTTTGGATGACATGCAACAAAAGGGTCTTGCCTGTCAGCTGCTCATAATTAAACAAATCTCTTTTTTTTTTTTTTTTTTGCAAAATAATCCTTTTTTTTTCCCCCTCCTCAGATTCAGAATCCTGCCCAAATCCTCTTTCTCATTGGTGTAACCCATGTTGCCTTTACTGTCAGGAATTTTACAACCTTCCAAGGAAAAGCTCGGATGAAGAAATCTCTTGTCAACCCTTTCTGGGATCTGTTTTCTGCCTGAAACTCCGGCCCCCTTGGTGATTCACATTCATGACCTGAAAGCATGAGCTGAGTAGTTCAAACAATAACTGAAATATTAATTAAAATGCAGATGTAATTCCAAAGCAGCCATCCCAAACAATTACAAGTTTCATTTCTCGACGGTTGCTTTGAGGCTGCATTTTTTATACAGAGTTTTGGATGGATTTGGGGCTTTCGTTGTTGTTTCTGGAGGATTATTTGTTCTTTTTCACTTCCATTTGATCTGGAATCTTTGTCTTTCATTATTGCAAAGCCATTTCCTCCCGCTGCTCCAGCCCTTGAGTTGATTAAGTGGTACAAAGCATTCCTGGGCCACTCAGTAAATAACAATGCAAACATGTTTATGTAACACTTTCATGTGCTAATCAGGTTTTTATGTTGGAGTTGAACGCTGGCTGTCCCGGAGCCTGGGACTCTTCAGCTCTTGGCTCTTTGATGTGAAGGGAGCACATTCGGTTTTCATTCTGGGGAGATGAAGCTGCTCTTTACCTTTGGTGCCACTGCTCCACGAGGGAATGCTCCAGATCCCTGGCACTGAAGGGAAGGAGTGTTGGAGCCCTGGCTGCTGGGAATTTCAGATTTCTGTGCTGCCAGGCACTGACCCCCAGGGAGCACTGCAGTGACCTGAGGGCCTGGAGAAGCTTCCAGAATGGAATGGCAGAACTGGGATTGTGGGTGTGGAGTTGGGATAGAAGTGTGTGATATCCCAGGGTGGGAAACTCAGAGTTTGAGGGTTTGGAATGCAGTGATGGATATAAAGCAAGGTGGGGGTTTTGGGGTGGGGGCTGCTCCTTCTTCTTCTTCTTCTTCTTCTCTTCTTCTCTTCTTCGTTCTTGCTCTTCTTCTTAGTCTTCGTTTCTTCTTCTTCTTCTTCTTCTTCTTCTTCTTCTTCTTCTTCTTCTTCCTTCTCTTCTCACTTCTCCTTCTCCTTCTCCTTCTCCTTCTCCTTCTCCTTCTCCTTCTTCTTCTCCTTCTCCTCTCGCTTCTCCTTCTCCTTCTCCTTCTCCTTCTCCTTCTCCTTCTCCTTCTCCTTCTCCTTCTCCTTCCCCTTCTCCTCCATGGGTTTGGGTGGTTTTGTGTCATTGGATAAAAAGTCCCCATTGCAGCCATGGGTGTTGGTTATTGGGTTAAAAGTGAAAATAATTGAGGTGTCATTTCTGAATTGGGCAGTTGATCCTTCAAAGGCCTTGGAGAGAGAGAGCTGGGGCTCCATTTTCAGTTTGTGAGAGTGAAGTGCTGCAGAGCTCAGGGTTTGTGAGACTGTGACAGAGATAAGAGCTGATAAACACCTGAGTCCAACAGGAAATACCGTCTCACACATTTAATCCTGACCTTGGCAAAAAAGAAACAGAGAATCCGCAAATGAGAGAGGTTTTTATAGATTCCCCACATTTGGGACTGCAATAAGCTCTCAAGGAGAAAACTCCTGATCCAAGCTTGGTGAAGCCATTTCAGAATGGAAATTGGAGCTGCCTTCTATGGCTTTTTAGGATAAAATTTTCATGGGTGAAGTTTTAGGTCACTTCTCCTGTCCATCTGAGCGATGATTTCAGGAGAAGTGGAGAGAGAAGAAGCACTGAGCTCTTCCCTCTGCTGAGCAGTGACAGGAGCCAGGCTGAGGCTGTGTCTGGAGAGGTTTGGCTTGGATTTCAGGAAAAGGTTCTTCCCTCAGAGGGTGCAGGATCCCCAGGGAATGGACACATTCCCAAGGCTGCCAGAGCTCCAGGACAATGCTCCCAGGGATGCACAGGGTGGGATTGGTGGGGTGCAGGATTTGGATCAATGATCCTGGTGGACCCTTTCCAGCTCAGCATGTTCTGTGACTCCACTCTTCTCTGACTTCCATCTTGGACAATTCCACAGAACTTCAGCCAAGGACTTCCTTAAATTGAAATTTTTAAAAACTCACAAATTGTTACAACCTGGGCTATAAAGGAGGAGAATGTCTAAAAATCTAACAAATGAGTGTTTCTCACAAAGTAGGCATCGAGGGAGATTTATCACACACACCCCAAATAATTTAGGCTTGGACTTTTCCTAAATCCATCAAGGCTGGAGGAAAGTATTGGCCACATGGAATGGGTCTGATCCAGGCTGAAAATTCCAAGGACACCTAGAAAGCAATTTATGCCAGGAAATTCCACATCAGCCCCTGAGCCCCACCCAAACCCTGGGTCTTTATTAAAAGTTTGTGTTGAATTCTTCCCAATCCTAATGAGTACAATTAACACGAGGAGTACTATGCCAAAAATAAAGATTTATTTGACAGAATAGTCTTAATTAGGTATTAAGAAATTAATGTGATATTTGATGTTGCCAGTCCAGTCAATGGGAATTTTCTTTCCCATTCAATTCTGTGAAATCACGGCAAAAAGCTTCATCTGGTACAAACAGAACACAGGCTTGTGAAAATTATTTGTGCCAGATGAGGGCCATGAATCAAAACTTCTTTATTCCATTAGGGACTGTTGGGAGTTACAACAAACTTTGGGATCTGGAACAAAATCTTGAGGATCCATTGTTCAGGAAACTCTTCCTTTGCCCAAGACCCTTCAGTTTCAGTAGGGAATTCTTTGAGGAGCAAACCCCAGGGCTGATAATCAGAGTGATCCTGGGATTGGGCCCCACTGGCAGGCACAGACGAAATCCTTGTTCCCCTCCTGGTCAAACCTGGTTCCAGTTTCTGGAAATGGGAGTGTTCCTTGTTCAAACTGCTCGTTAAGGGGGAATTATCCCACTGGAAAACCCAAACCTGGAGCTCAGCTGCCATGGACTGGGACCCCCCCACCTCACCCCAGGCCATGAGCCCAAGGGGCCTCTCCTGGGGAGAGACTCTCCTGCCCTACCCCGAATTTATTTCTGCTGGCTACGGTCTCACAGCAGGCAGGTATTTATGGAAAAGATGTTTCCTAGCTCTGCCACCTCTGCTCTGGGCATTTTTATTTTTCCAGTCATCTCCAGGCTCTGGAGGGTTGAGGGTGGTCCCTGGAGTGCTGCTCCTGTGACGGGTGACAGAAGAGGAGGCCAAGCTTGGTGTCATTTGATGCCAATGACTTATAAAGGGTTCTGCACCTTCACAGCAACGTTCTGGAATGGATAAAGCCTCTAAATAAATTGTTGGCCTCAGGGCCTGGCAAAGCAAGGGGAGGGAAAAGGTCATTCCAACCAGCAGGTATTTCTGAAATCAATGGTGTGACCAGACATAGCAATAATGATAAAAAATAAGAGAAGGAAAATATTCTCAGAGCTCCAAACATCTGAATTTTATGTCATGAAAAGTGTGAGCTTCTCCTTATCACTTATCTCACCTTGATTCACCCACTCAGCACTCCCCCAGCACTTCCCAGAGCACCCAGTTGGTTTCCAAATCTCATTCCCGGGCTTTATTCCTGCGTGAACAGGCTGGTAACACTTTCCAGATGTTCTATTGTCCTTTAGGTGATGGGGAAAATATATTTAGTCCAAAATTTCTTTCCCTGGAGATGGATTCTTTGTGTTCCCAGCTTTTCTCAGTCTGAATGAATGGAAAGCCACACCAACATCTCTTCTGTCTGCAAACCCAGAGCTTTCCTTAATTTGGGGCTGGAAAACTTGTCCAGTGAGGAGGAACTGAAGGAGCTGGGGGTGCTCACCCTGGAGAAAAGGAGGCTCAGGAGGGACCTTAGTGCTCCCTACAACTCCCTGGGAGGAGGCTGTGGTGAGGTGAGGGTTGGTCTCTTCTCCCAGGTGACAAGTGACAGGACAAGAGGCCTCAAATTGCACCAGGGGAGGTTTAACTTGGATATTAGGGGGAAAAAAAATAATAGGAAGGGCTGTAAGCATGGAAACAGACTGCGCAGGGCAGTGGTGGCATCACCATCCCTGGAAGTGCTCAGACCCTGAGTGGATGTGGTGCTGGGCTGGCAGGTGGATCTGAGGATCTTTAGGGTTTCTTTTCCACCCTTAGCAATTCCACAATTCCCTGATTCAAGTGTGTGCCCAGATCTTCTTCTCTGGGAAGCCACTGCTTTGCTTCCCCGTTCATCCTTCCCAGAAGAAGAATTCCATCTCCCTTCCTGTTCCTGGTCACTGTTGCTTCCCTTCCTTCCACCTGGACCCTTGGAGCTCCACACTCCTCACTTCAGATTGGGTTTTGCCCATGGGAAAGGTGGCACCAGGGTGACTGGACACCCTGGATGTCTCCCAGGCCATGGAGACCCTCCATGGCAGCAATTTTAACAGCAAGGATCCTTTCCAGTGGTGGGATCGACCTTTACTGGCTTGGCTCAGGGATCTTAGAAGTCTCTGCCAACATAAATTGGATTTTTTTTGCATTTGGGATTGGCACGGAGTGGAGGGTGAACTTTAGAGCTTTCTCCTCCACCTGCAGGACACAGTGTCTGTTAGAGCATTTAAATTTCTCTGGCTTTCTACTTGTGCATCCTTATTATTTAGGGAATAAGCTGGAATTGGGAGAGAAAATAGATACAGCGGGAGTGGTTTCAGATCTTTGATGGGTTAAATCATGAGCAAGGCAAGATTTATTGTTGTAAAAATATATTTTTTAACATTATCTGAATATCATCTCTTCCTGTAAGTATTTCAGGCAGTCCCTTCTCCCTAGAAATGAGGTCTAGGGGAAATTTCTCTTTCCCATCAAATTTCAGAGTCACAAATTCTCATCGGTCACTGCTGTATCATGTTCCAAAATCACTTTTGTTTGTCTAAAGAGAGATTATCTAAGGGATAACATCCATTGTCAGGTGAATTCATTCTTCCTTGAGGTTCAGTCAGGTACATAAAAACACTCCAGTGAGGCTGCAGGGGTTGTTCCTCACATCAATTTCCCCCCAAAAATGACAATTATGACACCCAATCTTACCCCATTTAATTTCTCCTGCTGGCATATGGTTGAGATTTTGTGCTCAGCCACTCTCATTCCAACAGGCAGGAATCAATGCTTGGATGGGTTAAATCATTAGCAAGGCGAGATTTATAGTGGTGAATATATTTTTTTTACATTATCTGAATATCATCTCTTCCTATGAGTATTTCAGGCAGTCCCTTCTCCCTAGAAACGAGGTCTCAAGGAAATTTTTCTTTCCCATCAAATTCCAAAGTCACAAACCTTCATCGGTCACTGCTGTATCATGGTCCAAAATCACTTTTGTTTGTCTAAAGAGAGATTATCTAAGGGATAACATCCATTGTCAGGTGAATTCATTCTTCCTTGAGGTTCAGTCAGGTACATAAAAACACTCCAGTGAGGCTGCAGGGGTTGTTCCTCACATCAATTTCCCCCCAAAAATGACAATTATGACACCCAATCTTACCCCATTTAATTTCTCCTGCTGGCATATGGTTGAGATTTTGTGCTCAGCCACTCTCATTCCAACAGGCAGGAATCAATGCTTGGATGGGTTAAATCATAAGCAAGGCAAGATTTATAGTGGTAAATATTTCTTTTACATTATCTGAATATCATCTCTTCCTATAAGTATTTCAGGCAGTCCCTTCTCCCTAAAAACGAGGTCTAGGGGAAATTTCTCTTTCCCATCAAATTCCAAAGTCACAAAATGTCATTGGTCACTGCTCTATCAGTGTTTAAAAATCACTTTTATTTGTTGAAGGGATAACATCCATTGTCAGGTGGATTCATTCTTCCTTGAGGTTCAGTCAGCTACATAAAAACACACCAGTGAGGCTGCAGGGGTTGTTCCTCACATCAATTTCCCCCCAAAAATGACAATTATGACACCCAATCTTATCCATTTAATTTCTCCTGCTGGCATATGGTTGAGATTTTGTGCTCAGCCACTCTCATTCCAACAGGCAGGAATCTTGCCCAAGCGACCGCTGGGCAAATCTTTGCTTCTCAAATATTTGGTTTAAAACTCATAAAAATAAATAAATACATCATGCTTCAGGTCGTCCTGTTAAGAATTGGGCTTTCACTCCAGACTTAGCAACTCCAAGCAAGTTCCCTCTCTTCCAATATTTTGTTTTCGGAAATAAATGGTGCAACCAGGCCTAATCATAATGATAAAAAATCAGAGAAGGGAAATGTTGTCAGAGATCCAAACACACCAATTTGATGGCATGAAAAGCTTTTGTTCTGGTTCCTATTCTCGCTCCTGCACAGATTTATTGAAAAGAAAAAAAAAAAAGAAAAAACCAAAGCCCTGACATTTATTCATTTTCCACTTAGATTATTGTGGTTAAATCAAAAAGAAGTGTCAGGGCTTAGGGAGCTGAAAGCAGCTCCACTTTTTCCATTGTGACTTGGTCACATGGTTCCCATTTGTTCCATGAAAAACCTCCTGGTTTTGGTTATTTTCCCTGTCTGGAACGAGATTGAATTCCAGTCCTGCTGCCAAATCTCCTGTATCGTGGAAGAAACTCTGGCATTTTGGGCTGTCTCCCTGGGTTCAGCATGTTCCACAAGGAGCTGCTTTATTGTTGTTGTTATTATTATTATTATTATTATTATTATTATTATTATTATTATTATTATCATCATCATCATCATCATCATCATCATCATAATTTTTATTTTTATGTTTATTTTTATTTTTATGTTTATTTTATTTTTATTTTTATTTTATTTTATTTTCATTTTATTATTTTATTTTTATTTTTATTTTATTATTTTATTTTTATTATTTTTATTGCTGTTGCTGTTGTGCTGTTGTCAGTTTTTATTATTATTATTATTATTATTATTATTATCATTATTATCATATTATTATTATTTTATTGTGGTTATTTTTATTTTTATTGAGGCTATTTTAATTTTTATTTATTTTATTTTTATTTTTATTTTAGTATTATTTTATGTAGTTATTTTATTTTTATTTTATTTTTATTTTTTGTAGTTATTTTTATTTTTATTTTTATTTTTATTTTTATTTTTATTTTATTTTTTTTATTTTATTTTATTTTTATTGTAGTTTTATTATTTTATTGTAGTTATTTTATTATTTTTTCTTTTAGAGGTCTGTTTTTATCGTTAATATTATTCTTCCCAATGGGCTCAGGAGATTCTTCGAGTCATTCTTGGAAACCCTCCTTTGGACAATAGAGGAGGGAAGGAAGTCTTGGGGACGATCCCAAAGTGCAAAGGAGAAGATGTGGGGCCACCTCCAGCTCCCATCACATTTGGGAGCTGTTCCAGGTTGGAATATCCCAAAACCTTGCTGGAATCCCTGGGAAGATTTCAGGGCCCCTGGATCAGTCCCTCCAGGTCCACGTTCTGCTCTCTGCACTTGGGTTTCAAGGAAGAAAATGAATCTCCACCTTTTCCAGAGGAAGGTTGGCCACGGAGTCCAGCACAGGTAAATTCTGGCAGCTCCTGGTTGGTCTTTCATCGCTGCCCTACAGGATTTTAGTCCACTCCAATTCCATGGAAAAATGAGTTGGTTTAACTCCTGGAGAGGGAAAACAAGATTGGCTTTGTCCTGGACAAACAATTCTCTGTAATCCTGGTTTATTGCCAGTGAGATCCTTGGAATTGGAATTCTGTTGGAAATACATTCAGTGGATCAATAGTGACCACTGAGTTTTAATTCAGAATCTCTCCAGTAAAGATTCCAGGAGAAGTTGTCATTAAAAATGCAATGAAAAAGGCAGGAAAAAGAAAATAAAATTGAATAAAGAGCTAAAGATTGCACAGGGTGCGTTTAATTTCAATACAGATTTACTTATCAATGCCAAAAATTACTGATGGATTAAAAAAAAGATATTTTTATGTTGGATTTAACCGACTGGTTGGATTTATTTGCTTTACAATTAGCTGGATTTAATGTAGGTTTTATTGAGTCCACAGACAGGTCCCTGGAGGGGAGATGCCCTCATCAGGTGAGACCAGTCCCACCTAAATTCCGAGAGCTGTTCCTAAACCAGCCATGAGCACGAGAATTCCAAGATGTCATATGAAAACAACACTAATTTAAGGAAAATACTGTTCAGAACCAGAGAAATATTTCATTTTATTAGCGTGGAATTGTCACATTTTGACACTGCCAGCAGGAAAATATTTATGAAAAGGGAAACATCTTGTTCCAATCAAGGGAAATGTTTTATTTCTGCTTTCTCTGTTTGACACATTAGAGCATGAAGTTGCTGTTCCACACATGTGACACCTCGTGTAAAGTGAATAACAACGAAACTGCAAAGTCAAGGAGGGATTTTAAAAAAAACTTTATTTTTGGGGGGGATTTTTTTTTCAGCTTAAAATTCGCTGAAGAACAAATACTTGGATTTTACTTCTGAAATTTCTCCTGGCTTTAATTCAAAACAGAGTTTGTGTTCCTCAAAGTTCATAACTGGACCGAAATCTGCAGTAAATTCACCTCTCTCCTACACTTTTCCCCTCTTGCATTTTCATGGTGCGATAACAAAATCACTGGATAATGGCAAGGGTGGTTATTTTAAATGGCTGTTACGAAACATCAAGGAAAAAAGGCTCTTCTAAACAATTACTCATGGAAAATTACAGGAACAATTCATCTTAATCATAAAAATATTCAGTGGGTTGGGTTGGAAGGGACCTTCAGGATCCTCCATTTCCACGGGCAGGGACACCTCCCACTATCCCAGGCTGCTCCAAGCCCTGTCCAACCTGGCCTTGGGCACTTCCAGGGATCCAGGGACAGCTGCAGCTTCTCTAGGAAAGCTCTGCCAGAGCCTCCCCATCCTCCCAGAGAGGAATTTCTTCCCAATATCCCATCGAAATCTCCCCTCCTTCAGTTTAAGGCCATTCCTCCTTTTCCCATCCCTCCATCTCCCACCAGCTCGGATGTCACTGGTCTGGAGAAGGCTCTGGCCTGGTTTTCCTGCAGGATCTTCCCAAATTATCTCTGAACACCGAAAATATTGGGTTGGAGCTCAACCCTGGGGAGTGCTGACCTCAGAAAAGCATTTGAGGTTTTCCAAAGTCACTTCTCCTTCTGCTGCAGGAGGAATCACCACCCAGCAGACATTTTCCATTAAAAACCTGCAGGGTAGGGTGGGATAATCCAGAGTGTTCCACCACAAATGTGAGAAACCCAGAGGCACAGAGTGGGTTTGAAATGATTTATTGGTTCTCTCTATTATTTCTCTCTAATCCTCACCACCACCTCAACTGTCATGAAAATTAAGGAATAAATCATTTCCTTCAAAGCACTTCTGTATCTTGCCCTAATGATTTTTTTTCCCCTGTGATTCCTCAACCAGCTCCTGCACCAGATAAAATCTTCTCCCATGTGTAATCCATGCTTAGGAATGAGTTTTTCCTCGAGCTTCAGACTTGCTTGCACATGTTCCAACGTTCACTTGCTGCCGCGTTCTCGCTTCACTCCAAATCAGGGAGGGAAATTTCGTAACACCAGGAGCTCCAACAACTGCTGGAAGTCAGATTTGCATTCTATCTCTGTTTTTCCTGATGAAGATTGACTGGGGACTTGGAAAGAGAGAGTTTTTTGGATTTGGTTTTGTTTGGGTATTTTTTTTCCCTTCAGTCTGGAGCTCAAGGATATTCAAACAACAGGAAAAACCACTCAGGAAATACTTTGAGATTTCAAGCAAAAGTCAAAGAAAACAAATACATTTCTTTAAATTATTTCTGAGGTTTGAGTATTGATGAAAATAATCTCTGATATTTTAGACTGGAAAAAAGAAATAAAAGTCTTCTCCCTTCAGCATTCTCATCTGCATTTGTAGGAGCTCTTCCAGCAGAAAATTCCCCTTGATTCTTGTGCAATTAGGAATCATCTTTAGCTCATCTTTATTTTGGATTTTAAATTCAAATTTTAAATTTTAAATCCTATTATAAATCAGGAGTCATCTTTATTTCATCTTTATTTTGATGAACTCCCCAGCATCAATATCACTTCAGGAATTTGGAATTTTTTCAGTGTCACCGCCCTTACCTGAGACTTTCTTCATTCGTCCCTCTCTATCCCTTTCCCAAAATTCCAATCTGGAGCAAATGGTGTCCATAAACTCAATTTGAGTTAAAATATTTTATTTTATTATTAATATTATTTGCTCTGCTGACAGTAAGCAGCATTGAGCATTCCCTGAGGAATCCTTCCTACATTTTTATTCCGCTTTCTCTCCATGCCAGCAGTGATAGAAACCATCCCCACAGCTTTTTTCCATAACAGAGGGATGAGACCTGCTCCTGGAATCCCGGCTTCTTCCCTGGATCAGGAGCTGGAGGAGCAGGTCCTGTGAGCTGTTTGATGAATGGTCCTTGGCAGGGCTCCCTGTCAGATTCCAGGGATTGTGGATATCGTGCGCTCACACGGATTTGTGCTGCTCCCATCTGTGCTCACACGTGTGCAGCCAAACAGAACCACAGGGGATCCACATCCCAGATCCATCCGTGCTCCAACTGATGCCTTGTGCAGGCTGGCCTAGAACAGAGTTAAAGAATGAAGCAGGGATTGATTCCAAGGATCTCCTCCATGGATGCACCTTGGGCAGCAGCAGAGCCCAGCCAGGGCTGCACCCAAGATGACCCAAAATGGCCCCAAAATGCACCAGCGCTCCCGGGGTCTCTCCCTGGGATCAGCTCTGCTCCATTCCCACCTTGCAGTTCATTGTCCCAGCCCAGCTTTAGCCCAGGCACTCCCACCCTGCTTGTTTTTCTCTCTCCAGCCCACGGGGTTTGTGCTCCTGGGCTGGGATTGGGCTCATTTGTCCTTGGTGCCCAGCTGGAGCAGGAATTGTTTTGTCTCCCTGCTCTGGGCACAGAGCTCACCATGCCCTGATGGGAAGCTCAGACCCACACACTAAAGCAGCTCAGAATGTGAAAATATAAAAGCTGAAACCTGAGGCATCATAACACACATCCCAACCTATGGATCACCTCCAACACCCTCTGACAGGGCCATCCTGCTCTTCCCCATCCCTCCTTCCCCAATTTTTACACTCATGCCTATGCAGTAGCAAAAGAAAATGTGTTATTGTTCTGTTTTGCAGAGTTGCACGTCTCACATTTCTGACACTAGTTAACAAATTACTCACTGTGAGAGAAGCAGCAATTCCTGTACTGGGGCTTCCACAATTCCTCCAGGATTTCCAAAGAAACTCCTTTACACCCAACGGTATTCCCGGGCTTCCCGCTGCCCTTTGGTTCCAGTGGCAGGATAATGCTCTTTTCCACCACCAGGTTATCTCAGCTGCCTGATAACAACCCAGAGTATCTCAGCTTGTCTCAGTGCCAGCCTCTCTGAGTGCTGATAACTTAAATGATAACGGATATCTAACGACTAACGGCTCCCCGAAGGTGAGAGTGGAAAATGGAGTCCTTGAAGAAAAGGCAGCCAAGAGGGAGAGTATTTTAACACAAAAAAATTTGTTTTATAAGAGCCAAGGCAGATGCTAATTAAAAATTTAGTGATCACCTGTGCTGGGGTAGTGGCAATTCTTTGTGAGTGAGATCGCTGTAAATCCTTAATTAAGGAGTTCACTAAAGAATTAAGCTACTCTTTGATTATTAATCTGGCAGCATCCCACTCTGACACAGTCCCAAAAAAGGGGTGAGACTGTTGAGAGCTGATGGCTTTGTCCAACATCTTTCAGCTCCCTGACAGGAGGTTGCAATGAGGTGGGGATCAGTTTCTTCTCACAGGTCACAAGTGACAGGACAAGAGGAAACGGCCCCAAGTTGTACCAGGAGAGGTTTAGATTGGATCTCAGGAAAAATCTCCTCACAGAAGGTGTGGTCAAGCACTGGAACAGGCAACCTGGGGAAGTGAGGGGGCCCCTCAGCTTGGGAAGGACCTTGGGACACTGAGCACATCCAGAGGGGACAGCGAGGCTGGAGAGGGGCTGGGAACACAAACCCTGAGAGGAGCCCTGAGGGAGCTGGGGGTGCTCAGCCTGGAGAAAAGGAGACTCAGGGGTGCCCCCATCCCTCTGACAGCTCCTGAAAGGTGCCTGTGCTCAGCT
The DNA here is from genome assembly GCF_022539315.1 of Serinus canaria. NCBI lineage: Eukaryota > Metazoa > Chordata > Aves > Passeriformes > Fringillidae > Serinus > Serinus canaria. The sequence continues at coordinate 1,897,273 of NC_066315.1, forward strand.
GGGGCTGGGCTCTGTCTGCAGCAGCACTGACACACCCAGAGCTCACAGCCTCCAGCTGCACCCAGGGAAATACAGGCTGGAGAGCAGGGAAAAGTTTTTCAGAAAGGTGATAAAGTTCTGGAATGGCTGCCCGGGGAGGTGGTGGAGTCCCCATCCCTGGGTGTGTTTGACAAAGCCTGGATGTGGCACTGGGTGCCAGGGCTGAGTTGAGCTGTTGGGGCTGGGTTGGACTGGATGGTCTCGAAGGTCTCTGCCAGCCTGGTCATTCTGGGAATTCTGTGATTCTGGGAATTCTGTGACTTCTGTGATGGAGTCAGCACCCCTGGAAGTGTTCTAAAGTCATGTGGATGTGGCACGTGCCTGGATGTGGTTTAGAGCTGAACATGGTGGTGGTGCCAGGCTGACGGTTGGTTGATGATCCTGGAGGTCTTTTCCAACCTTAAGTATTCCCTGATTCCGTGATTCCAGTGTGTTCTCAGATCTTCTTATCTGGGAAGCCGTTTATGGCTTCCCTGTTTGTTCTTCCCAGAGCTCTGCAGCATCAACTCATTCCCACAGGGAAAGGTTTATTACCCCAATAAACAACGGTCTTCCCTCTCTTTCCAGACCACAGAATAACTGTTTCTCATCATTCCAACCTTTCCCAAGTAATGACGCCAGCGCCAATCCTGCCATTCCCACCAGCATCCTGCCCCATCTCCAGTACCTCCTACTCTAGCAATTTTTCACAATTTCCTTTTCAAACATCACTCCCTTGCTCCGTGCTGAATAAATTCTCTTTGCTTTCTGGAAGGCTCTCCTCCAGTGTCTGCAGGTTGTTTCCAGGTTCCCCATGCTGTGCTTTCAGAGCCAAGCCATTCATCTTGACATGACTCAGAGGCAGCTCTCCTCAGCCAATTAATCATGGAATTGGGTTTCTCCTATGGTGCCTCCTCTGGCTCATCCAAATTTTTGTGGTAGTGAAGGGTCTGGGAGTGAGCGCAGCATCCCGGAGTGAGTGAGTGAGTGCAGCATCCCAGGTGTGAGTGCAGCATCCCAGGTGTGAGTGCAGCATCCCAGGTGTGAGTGCAGCATCCCAGGGCTCAGTGCAGACTCCCAGATGTGAGTGCAGCATCCCAGGTGTGAGTGCAGCATCCCAGGGCTCAGTGCAGACTCCCAGGTGTGAGTGCAACATTCCAGATGTGAGTGCAGCATCCCGGGAGCGAGTGCAGACTCCCAGGAGTGAGTGCAGACTCCCAGATGTGAGTGCAGACTCCCAGGTGAGCTATCTCCATCCCATCTGGAGGCTGGAGCTCCTCTTCCTGCTCTCTCACATCATTCCAGGGATGTCCATCCCAGCTTTTCAGTGGTGGCTCAGCAGTGTCTGGAATGCCCCAGCTCTGCTCTGTGTCCATCCTCACCCCAATCCCTTTCCCAGAATAACTTCCCTACCTGCTGATGGGGAGTTGGATTCACACTTCCATGCCAAAAGGAGAGGGATAATCTGTTTTTCCCAACTCTGCTCTCCTGTGGTTTCTCCCCTCCGTGTCCATCTTTTCTTCCCTGCTCTGTTCCATCTCTCACCTTTCCCAGTTTTTGCTGATCCTGCTCTCCCCTCCCCTGATCCTGACATCCTCATCCCAGACCAACCCAGTCAGTTTCTTCCCTTTAATACCCCCACACACCTTCTTTGCAGCCACCTGGGGGAAAGCAGGGGGAAGTTTTAAAACAGTTTTTTACAAAGCTTTTTCCAACCTTTCATCCCAAATCTGACCTGCTCCAGTGATTCCCTCCCAGCAGGAATTGTGGCAGCAGGTTCTCCCTGAACTTGTTGGGGCAGAACTGCTCTGCTAAAGAACCTCTGCCTCTTTCTGTTTTGAGATTTTTCCTGTGCACCAGGAGAATCAGGGTCTCATCTCAAGGCTACACCCACTCCACTAAATTAGAACCCCAGAATTCCAGGGTGGATTGGGTTGGAAGGGACCTTAGAGATCATGCATTTGCAACCACCCCAGGGACACACACAGGACTAAATTGTTATTCCTTATCTGAGGAACTGCAGAGAAATCACCCCAAATTCTGCCCTGATTTCCTTTACCTGCTCATTCCAGCTGGGAAGCAGAATGATGCCTTGTGCAGGCTGGCCTAGAACAGAGGCTGGGCAGAGCTAAAGAATAAAGCAGGGATTGATTCCAAGGATCTCCTCCATGGATGCACCTTGGGCAGCAGCAGAGCCCAGCCAGGGCTGCACCCAAGATGACCCAAAATGGCCCCAAAATGCACCAGCGCTCCCGGGGTCTCTCCCTGGGATCAGCTCTGCTCCATTCCCACCTTGCAGTTCATTGTCCCAGCCCAGCTTTAGCCCAGGCACTCCCACCCTGCTTGTTTTTCTCTCTCCAGCCCACGGGGTTTGTGCTCCTGGCCTGAGATTTGGCTCATTTGTCCTTGGTGCCCAGCTGGAGCAGGAATTGTTTTGTCTCCCTGCTCTGTGCACAGAGCTCACCATGCCCTGATGGGAAGCTCAGCCCCACACACTAAAGCAGCACAGAATGGGAAAATATAAAAGCCAAACCTGAGGGATCATGGAAGCCCCTGGGAGCAGTGGGGTGTGTGGGGTGGCAGCACACGGAGCATGGACAAGGGTGAGGACAGCCAGAGGCCTGGGAAAGGTGACAGAACAAAACCAGGAGGAGAATGTGCCCTCAGCAGATTTTCCCCTCCATAAAATTGTCCAGTAAAACACCACACCTTTCTTCAAAGCTGCAGACTGCTGATTTTTTGTAGTTGTCTTTTTTTTTTTTTCCCTTTAGGGTTTTTATTTCTTTTCCTTCCACCCCATGAATTCTGGAGACATGAAATCCTCAACAGACATCCAAGTGCCTGGGGAGCCTTAAACCACCCCTAATCACTTCTTGTAGGTCAGGGCATGTAAATCAGCTGATCATTTTCTCCCCTTCCCCTCGGACATCTTCCCCTGATCCACACTTTTAGCTGCCTTTAACAGGAGTGTTTATGGAGGATAACACCATTCCAAGCACTTCCTGCACCCATGTGTTCCTCATTCGGGGTATCCCATTGCTTCTCGTAGCATTCCCAAATAAAAACTTCATGGGCCTGACTCTGAATTATTATGGTGAAGTTCTACCCTTGTGGTGGTTCAGGGAAAGAATTAACTTTTTTTTTTACTTTTTTTTTTTTTTTTTTTTTCTGGCAAAAGGACCAAATTCTGCTCTGGGTTTTATTATCTGAACCCGTTAAGAAAAATCAGAATTTCCCAGAACTGTCTCAGTCTGGTCATGGTGTCTCAAATCTGGGCTGATTTAGAGTTCTGCTCAGTGATTGTCCCTCCAGCTTCACTCCACTTCCCTCTTTCCCTTCCAGATGACACTGGGTGTTCCTCAATAAAATCCAAATAAATAGGGAATCAAACTCATTTTCACTTCCAGAAAATGAGATGAAATTTCAGTTCCAGGCCACTTTGCCCCTTCAAATCCAATGGGAATAAAAGAGCCTCAAATCAGGACAAAAGTGAATTTCTTCCCTCTGTGCATCAATATTCTGGTTATTTGATAGAAAATAAAATAATCCCAAGCACTTGAAATAAAATATTCTTTTGGAATATTTTTAAATGTTCATATTTATTAGCTATAGTTAATAAATATCTTGAAATAATTAGTACTGAGGCAAGAAAAGACTTAAATGTATTTTTTCATTTTATCTTGTAGTGCTGGTACTCTACAAGATGAAAATAAAATAATTCCAAGAAAATAGAAAATAAAATAATAGAAAATAAAGTAATTCCAAGCACTTGAAATAAAATATTCTTTTGGAATATTTTAAAATGTTAATATTTATTAGCTATAGTTAATAAATGTTTTGAAATAATTAGGACTGAGGCAAGAAAAGACTTAAATGTATTTTTTCAATTAATCTTGTAGTGCTGGTACATTTTCTACTCTTTTCCCTAAGAATATTCTCTATTTGCAGTGAATTTAATTTAGCTGATTGGTAATAAAGGTTGTCTAAGAGTTTATTTAATTTTTCCATCTATTTTTTTCTTTCCTTCCCTTTTTGAGTCTGTTTCTCCCTCTAAACTTTCTTTTTCTTCCTCTAAGGTTTGCAGCATTTCTCCATCATTCCAGATATCAAAAGAATGTAACCCAAATAGTCAAGATATTCACTGGAAAATGCAAATAAACCAACCTGAGAATAAAGGGATTTCATTCTTTCATATTTTGTTTTTGTTTCGTTTTTTTGCATTATTTATTCTGAGTTTTCCCTTTTTAAAAATGTGAATTTAAAAATCCTTTTGTTAAATTTTGTTTTGGTCTGGACATTTAGCCAAATCCCTTTGGGCAAATTAGAAATAAGGTGATTTTTAGAAAATAGATTGAATTCTTTACAGTTCTGTGTCTCATGGGCACCAAAATGTCACTCATTCAAATGAAGATTTGGGACAATTCCTGCTTCATTGTCCCAAATTTCTGTACCACAGGTGAGTGGGAAAAGGAAAGAACTGACCTATAAATCAAGATTTTCTTATTAGAACCAGCAGAAATGAGACCATTTTTGTCTGTCCTCTGCCAAGCAACTTGATCTTTGTGTGCATAAACACAAAAAAAAAGCAGCAAAATATTTGGTTAAATCATAATCTAAAACTTAGGAACTCATATGAGTCCAGCAAGTGGAATTTGAAGGAGGTAAAATAATTCCAAACTCATGGCACATTCCCTGCAGGTGTATTCTCTATCGGGGGTGGACTCTTCTTTCCATTGGGTCTCACATTTAATACAGAGAATTTTAATGCATGAAGAACTGAACTCATCTTCAAATATGGAAAATCCATGATGGAAAAGCTGCTTGGAGTCCCTGCCTGGGGGATTCCTGTTTTGGACAAGAGGAGACTGAAGGGAAAGCAAAGTAGAGAAAATTAAAAGGATGTGAAGTTCGGGACTTTGTGATGAACTGACCCTTGGAGGTATCCCTGCATCCCTTCCTCACTGTTTCCTTGGGGATAACCTCACCTGGCGAGTCTTAAATTCTTTCTGCCAGGGTTGGGATTAAATGTGTGAGATGGAATTTCCTGTTGGACTCAGGTGTTTATCAGTTCTTATCTCTGTCACAGCCTCACAAACCCTGAGCTCTGCAGCACTTCACTCTCACAAACTGAAAATGGAGCCCCAGCTCTCTCTCTCCAAGGCCTTTGAAGGATCAACTGCCCAATTCAGAAATGACACCTCAATTATTTTCACTTTTAACCCAATAACCAACACCCATGGCTGCAATGGGGACTTTTTATCCAATGACACAAAACCACCCAAACCCATGGAGGAGAAGGGGAAGGAGAAGGAGAAGGAGAAGGAGAAGGAGAAGGAGAAGGAGAAGGAGAAGGAGAAGGAGAAGGAGAAGGAGAAGGAGAAGAGAGAGAGAGAAGAGAAGAAGAAGAAGAAGGAGAAGAGAAGAGAAGGAAGAGAAGAGAAGGAGAAGGAGAACAGAAGCAAGAACGAGGACCAGCCCCCACCCCAAAAACCTCCACCTTGCTTTATATCCATCACTGCATTTCAAACCCTCAAACTCTGAGTTTCCCACCCTGTGATATCACACACTTCTATCCCAACTCCACACCCACAATCCCAGTTCTGCCATTCCATTCTGGAAGCTTCTCCAGGCCCTCAGGTCAGTGCAGTGTTCTCCTGGGGGTCAGTGCCTGGCAGCACAGAAATCTGGAATTCTCAGCAGCCAGGGCACCAACACTCACTCTGATTTCCTGGAAAATTTTGAGATTTATAATATTTCATATTTAGACTTTTTTTTAAACTTACTTTTCAACTCTGTGGACACAAGGAGGGAATAAGAACTCCCCACAACAATTTTTTTGCAGCTGCCAGGACCTCAGTGCTGTCTCCTATCTCCCCCTCCTTTCCCCTCGGATTTTAGGAGCCTTTCAGGCTGCAGGGAAGCTTTTTGTGGCTTGTCATAGGTGCAGGCCATTCTGTGAATTGTCTCCTGGTCCGTCTGGAAGTTTGAGATGGCAGGAGAGGACTCAGAGGACCTCAAGGACTCCTACTTTTCCTGTGCTCTGAATTTGATTCCTGTCCAGGACATCCAAAAGGGAGAATCTGCTCACTCTCTATTTTTGGAATTAAGGTCTATTTACAGTTGCTCTGGAGTCTTGAGTCAGTCCAGAGTGTTTTAGCAGATGCTTTCTGAGGTCTTTGAACTCTTGCAAGCCACGAGGGAAGGAAAAACAGCCGAGGATTTCTGCATTTTAAGGCCAAGGGCTTTTCGGATTATTTAAAATCATCTCCAATGTAAACCAGCAGCATGATTTCCATCCAGTTCCTTCTGTCCTGAGCTCAGCTGCTGGTGTCAGAGATGCCAAGCACTTGGAGATGATGACAGGTGAGGGAAAGAGCTGCAGATGGATAAAACATTGCTGGTAGCATCCGGATGCTGCCTATGGAACGGGACAAGCAGTGCTGTAATGGAAGAGTGGCCGCTGTGCCCTGGCTCCAGATCCTTGGTGGTCCTTCCAGCAGCACCCTGGAGGATTTGTCTGGCATTTTCCAGCCTTAGGCTTGGTAACGAGAGTCCTTGGTGGCCTTGGAGAAACACGGAAAGGTTTCAGATTGCTGCTGGCCACAGCAGATTGGGAACCACTGAGTTTGCCCAAGAATCAGCTCTGCAGAAACACTGCGTTCCCCAGGGGACACTGGTGACAGCACAGCTGCAGTGGAGCTTGGCCTTTCCCAGCTTGCCTGTGGTCAACCACACAATTTGTTTGTTATGCTGAGCCTGAGGACGCTCCCAGCCAGAGCCAGCAGCAGCTTTGGCCTGAGGGGTGACATCGGCCAGGGTTTGGGGGGACACCAAGAGAGACGCGACCCTTGTGCTGATGGCAGCGCCGGGAGCTCCTCTGGGCTTTGGTGCAAGCTGGGCTGAGGGCTGGCTGCCCTGGGGACATCCCTCCACCCCTCCCTCCCCTGCACTCTGGCTCCCAGAGGACTTCCCACAAGATTCCTTTTCCCTTCCCTGAGCAGGAGATCCTGGAAGTGACCACTTATCCTTGTTTTTCCCTGCTGAGACAAGTGACTGATTTGTGTGTGTGCAAACCCCTCCTGTGCTCCTGTCTGGTGAAAAACTTGGAGAGTTTTAAACTCCCCCTGGAAATTCTCCCAGGACAATTCCTGGTTGAGAGGAACACGTTCACTGTTCTTTGGAAACCCAAATTCCCTGCAGAGTCAGCTGGATGGACCAAGGTGGGACACAACACCCCTAGGGAATGCCCAAAGGTCAAAACCCCGTTATTGGTCAAGCTTGAGGGGAATCCAAGGAATGGCTCTGGGTGGAAGTGACACACTTGGATCCCCACTTTGTCACTGGAGAGCAATAAACTCCTGAGGCCTGGACTGTCTGACCTGTTTCCCCAGGTATTTCAGGAAGAGGTGACGATGTCACCGAGGGGGCTCACAGCACCTCCACTCTGAAAATGATCCCACAGCACCTGAAGTGACTTGACAGGAACTCCTGTGCTGGTGCTCGTCTGGAGGACGTTCAGCAGTGCCTGACCCAAGCTTTCCCTCTCTGCATGAGTTCAGTTGCTCCTCTGCTACTGGAGGTTGTTAAATGGGGCTGCTCAACAAAGTAGGAGCTGTTTGATGAATGAAGCTCTGCAGCCACAGCTCCGCCGGTCCATCTTAGCAGATTTAACTCGAGCTGTTGAAAAGTGAGCAAGTCCTTGTGCCGTAAACATGGGAACAGAGCAGTAAATGACACGGCCACCCACCTCTTGGTCTCTTTCCACTGCCAGAGCAGTAAAAAGGGACCTTAGAGCGAGTGTGAATCCAGCCCTTGGAATATTTTTCCATTTGCTCGTATTTACGTTAATGAGCACTGACACTCCAGACTCACATTCCCAGCTCAGTACTTCACCAGACTGACCAGCAACAAAACCAAGGAGATGAGACTAAACAGATGATTTGATGAGGCTTTTCTTATTATGATGGTGATCATTATTATTTTATTCCTCTAGGCTGTGGAAGGAAAAGACAGTGGGCACATGTCTGGTTTCAACAAGATAACAGCTCAGTTTAGAGACAGGTTTAAGGGCAGGAAAATGAAGAAATTCAAGGAAAATTGTTGTCTGCACACTCATTTAATAGGATTAGCTGGCAATGTTTTCCAGCGGGTAAAATGTTCCTCTGAGAAAGGTCAGCCTGCCTGGATGAAGCTGACGGCAGATTGCTTTACCTTCCCTTCAACCAGGAGTAAAAAGATGCTGGAAAAGCCTCTTTGCTCATTGAGGCAGCTTTTTATGAGTCCTTTGCAGCGATGCAGATGGACACAAGGTGGACAGGGAATGACAAGCAGCTCCTTGGGCCCATGTGTGGCTCCACTGCATCCCCTGTGCCCCCCACTGCATCCTAAAACCAAGGCACCGGTGAGGGGAAGGGCTGTGGACTGCATTTCCATACATTTATACATAAATAGGGATGCATCCATGGGCTGAATCACCTGGGAATGTGCACTGACAGCCCAGAAAGCCAACTGCATCCAGGGATGCATCAAAAGAAATGGGAGTGAAGGGATTCTCACACCCCACTCCATCCTTGTGCTGCATCCAGCTCTGGAGTCCCCAGAACAAGGATGTGGAGCTGGGGGAGCCAGTCCAGAAGAGACCGTGGAGATGTTCCAAGGGCTGGAGCCAGGCTGGGAGAGCTGGGAATGTTCCCCTGGAGAGGAGAAGGCTCCAGGGAGAGCTCAGAGCACCTTGCAGGGCCTGAAGGGGCTCCAGGAGAGCTGGAGAGGGACAAGGGATGGAGGGACAGGACACAGGGAATGGCTTTAAAGTAACAAGGTCAGGTTGGATATTAGGAAGGAATTGTTCCCTGGCACAGGGTGCCCAAAGCAGCTGTGGCTACCCCTGGATCCCTGGAAATGTCCAAGGCCAGGCTGGACAGGGCTTGGAGCAGCCTGGGACAGTGGGAGGTGTCCCTGCTCATGGCAGGGGTGGCACTGGATGATCTTTTAAAGTTCCTTTCCAACCCAAACCCTTCTAAGTTTCTCTGATGACCAGGCTGACTCCACATGTCCAAAAAATGGGATGTCCCATGAGTGCTCTGAGTCACCAGAACTCTGCCTCCTCAGCCTGGCTAAACACAAGCTTCAGCTGCCAAATTAACTAAGACTGGCTTAGTTAACTCAGAACCAATTCCTTTACATTCAACACAGAGGACCCTGCTCTGATGAAGCGTGAAGACAACGGCCAGGTCCTACCCAAAACCTCTGATCTCCAGGGCTTCTCATGCTCCCAGGGCCACCCCTTGAGAAAGGAAACCACAGGACTCAGCTCAACCCATTCCTGATGTTCAGAGATTGGATGTGGAGGTCTTTTCCCACCTTAGGAGATCAGAGTGTTTCACAGAGCAGCTCAGGATTGTTTTGCTGCTGGGCTGACTCTCCAGCAGCCTGGGCTTCCAGGGCAGATGTCACCACCAGAGGTGACCCTCCAAAGTGACAGCAGAATCCTGACATCCCTCATGCCAGGCTCCCAGCTCCACCCCCAGGCTTTTCCCTTTCCATCCATCCTCCTGATGCTCCCAGGAAGGGGAATAATCATTTTGGGCCTCGTTTTTCCATGGGGGGTGGGTCAAGCAGAGGGACTGAAGGGACTTGGACAGGTCCTCAGGACAGTGCCAGGAGGACAAGCAGGGAAGAGGCAGCAGTGAGACACCAGTGCAAAGCAGGGATTCACTCAGGCCAGTGAGGCAATGGAAAATTTCCTGCCCTTGAAGAAAGTAGGGAAGGCCAGAAAAATTTTATTTACTGGGGGAAAAAATTCCATCAAACATTCCCTCTAGCTCCATCCTGGTCCTTAGAAAATTTCTGCCAGGATATTCAGTGATTAACTTGATAAGATTATTCATCCACTGCCTGCTGAAAATAATAAATCTGGTTTTATAGCACAATTATGCTGACCCTTGACCCTGCACTAACCTTTCCCTGTTCCACAAGGGATAATTATCCCCTTCCCTCTCCCTACGGAGCTGCTGACCTTATCCCCCCGTTCCTTGCTAACACATCCTCCCTAACACACCTTCCTGCTCCTCAAATATCCCCTCTGCAGACAATTAACATCATTCAGTTATGCTCAGAACAGCTTTTCCCCCACAAGTTCTTAGTTTGTTACTCGTTCCAGACCTGCAGAAGGGCTTCCCTGTCTCCAGACTTCCCTGTTCTCCTGCTCTGACACCAAATTAATAGAAAATAATTAAAAGTCTTCATCCACACAGTTCTTTCCTAGATAAATCAGGGAATTTCCACCTAAAATGAGATGGATTTTAAGCCCTGTTGCCTGTATTTTAAACCTGTACCCACTGTCTGTTGAGGGAAATAAATTATGGTGGTCTTGTTTCACTGGTGAAGATAAGAAATCATTTTCTCTCTCAGATTCATGGTGAGGAACAAAGAACCTCTGACTTTTTTTTTTTGGCTGTTAATTGTTTCCAGAGCAAGACATGTCTCTGGAACAGGCTGTGGAATTATCCAGCAAGGTACAGCAGTGTGTGCAAAGGACATTCCCAAATGTTTCCTGAGGACACCAGTTCTTGGCGTGGCTTCTCCAAGTCATGATCCTGCATTCAACAGAGCAACTTCCACCAGCTGGGGAAGACAGGGAATGGCTTTGAAAGACAGGGAAAGGCTTCCCCCTTGGAAACAGGGGAGGTCCTGATGATTGAGAGCTGACAATTGGGTTTGAAATGATCAAATTTCATGTTCTAGCTGGGTCAGAGCTGGGACAGAGCTGTGTCAGAGCTGGGTTAGAGCGGGGTCAGAGCTGGGTCAGAGCTGGGTCAGAGTGGCTTCTCTGCTGCTGGGTGCAGTGAGAGAGAAGCTCTGCTGTGATCCTGATGCTTTGTGCAGGCTGAGCTAGAACAGAGGCTGGACAGAGCTAAAGGATAAAGCAGGGATTGATTCCAAGGATCTCCTCCATGGATGCACCTTGGGCAGCAGCAGAGCCCAGCCAGGGCTGCACCCAAGATGACCCAAAATGGCCCCAAAATGCACCAGCGCTCCCGGGGTCTCTCCCTGGGATCAGCTCTGCTCCATTCCCACCTTGCAGTTCATTGTCCCAGCCCAGCTTTAGCCCAGGCACTCCCACCCTGCTTGTTTTTCTCTCTCCAGCCCACGGGGTTTGTGCTCCTGGCCTGGGATTTGGCTCATTTGTCCTTGGTGCCCAGCTGGAGCAGGAATTGTTTTGTCTCCCTGCTCTGTGCACAGAGCTCACCATGCCCTGATGGGAAGCTCAGACCCACACACTAAAGCAGCACAGAACCTGAAAATATAAAAGCTGAAACCTGAGGGATCATGGAATCCTCCCACCAGTGTGTGCAGCTGGCATCTCCCCTGGAATGTGTCCAAGGATGACATTCCAAGATTTCTCTGCCCAAAATGAGGTGTCCAGCATTTCTGTGCCCGCTCTCCTGAAGCCAGCAGTGCTGATTTCTGACATCTCCCCACAAGAACGATGCAGGCAGGTTGGCCTGGCCCACACAATCCTGCATGGGATTGGTAATTCCAGCTTCCATTGCATTTGGTGCAGAAAATCCAGACCTTCACTGTTAGGATGATAGAATTCCTTTGGGACTTCCAGTGGTGGCACAGCAGGTCAGGACATGAGATGGGACAAGGGGAAATGGCTTCAAAAGGTGCCAGATGAGGAAATTGGTCACTGGAAGTCTGGCCAAGCCTTGGAAGAGGCTCTGCAGGGAAGGGATGGAGGAATTCCCCTAGAAGTGTTCAAAAGATGATTGGATGTGGCATTTCATGATAAGGTTTGGTGGGATTGGCTTGGAGGCTGGATTTGGTGATCCTGGAGGTTTTTTACAACCTGAATTATTTTATTTTTTCATGGCTTTAGGACCATGAAGGGTTTGCAGGCCTCCAGGAAAACAGACAGGTGTTTGTCAGGCGGGCTGTCCCCTCTGGAGCTGGAATTGGAAGGATTTTAGGATCTCTGTTCCCTCCTGCCTTTCACACAGTGGACAAAGGAGTCCTGCAGGATCACACAGTTCTGCCCAATTTAACCAGTTTTTAATCAGTTTGGATTAAATCCAAATTTACCCCTTTGCTTTCTCTACTCCACAGTTACCTCCAGGGACAAAAAATGTGGTATTTAATGGCATGGAAAAATAAATTTATCTCTGGGAAATACAAAATTCCCCAGCCTGCTTTGAACAACAAATTTAGCTCTAATCCTTGAATTTTAAACATTACCAAAAAGACAAAACTGCCACTCTGCCTTTTCTCCAAAATAAAGCCAAATCAGCCTCACAATTTCTGAAGAATGTTTGTACTCTCTGGTCTTAAAAAATTTGGTGAAGGAGACTTCAACCTTGTTCTCAAAAATCAGCTGCAAAACATAAAAAATAAGCAAAAAAAATTATCTTCTTGGAGATGTTCTGTTTGAGGGTTTGTTTTGTTTTTTTTTTTTTTTGTTTGTTCTTTTAGTCCTTTGTGTTGAAATTTTTGCCTCAAATCTCCTGCATTTTCCCTATTTTAATTTAATGCCATCACTTTTTACCCTGGCTGTGATAGAAACAAAGGGACATTCCCTTTCTTTCTGGGTGGATACTTCCACTCTCATTTTAATACACTGGGTTCAGGAAATGCAAAAAATAGAAATGAAGGAATATTACAGGAGAAGCAATTCTGCAGGATTTTTAAAGATTTCCCAGCTGGCAGAAATTCTCCCTACAGGTGTCTCACACCCATTTTTATCCAATAAAATCAGAGGAATGAGCACCCTTTGCTTTTTGTCACATCAGCATCACAGGGTGACACTTCTTTGGCAAAATAAATTCCTCTCAGAGAAAAAAAAAAGTCAGATTCAGCAACACTGAAGCAAGTTATGAGTTTGCTGTTTTTAGCAAAAAACTCATAAAGTCTGTGAGTAGTTGAAAGGAAACTGAGGTTACCCTGACCCTGATGGTTTTAACGTAAACTCCTGAGAAATTGGGGCTTATTTTCAAAACCAGTTTTTAATTTTGGGTTTGGGCTTGAAAAAGGAATTATTTAAAAATATTGAAATTCAAACACTGAAGCAAAATTCATCATTTCCCTGCAAGAGAAGAGAGTCTGAACTCACTTTCGTTTCTCTTTTTCCAAATTATCAATAAATTAAAGAGGAGAAACTCGAGACTCTAAAACTCTTGGCCTTTTTTTTAATTATTATTTTTCTATAATTCACACTCTAGAAGCTGTGGGCTGCTCTTTTTCAAGGAAGACAAGTCTGGATGAGGGAAGAAATGCAATGGTCCCGGTGCTAACCGTGGCTGGCATCTTCTCCCTGATGGCAGAGGAAAGTGCTGTGCACCCACAGGGATTTGGGTGGCTGTGAAGAATTCCAGGAGGAAATTAAAAGGAAAAAAAAAAAAGGAAGGAGACCTGGGAAAGCCCCGTGCTCTGCATCAAAAGCAACACTCATGTTTAATTTCTAAGGACATAAATTTTTTATTATTATAACCAGTCCTCGTTAAATCAGTCAACAAGCTCAGAGAACAAGGAAATTCATTACAGCCTCTGCCAAAGTTTAAAGCAAAAGTCTGGAAAATTCATGGAGTGGTTTTGGACTCCTTCCTTCCTTCTGCTCCTCTGTTGAACCCAGAGGGGATCCCCAAATCCGCTCTGGGCTGTGAGAAGCAAAGTGCTTCCTAGGGGAAGGCAGGAGCTCCAGCAGGGAGAGGAGGAGCAGCTCAGGAAGAGGTGCTTCAGCAGGGTGCAGTCTCTCCACATCCCTGGGATTTAGGGTTTCCCACATTTTCAGCACTGACCCACTGGATCAGCCTCAAACCTGCACTGCCACAGGTGGCAGAACTGAATAGAACTGGAAATGGATGAAACCAGCGTCTTGCTCAGCTGTGGCTCTTTTCTCCACGTTGTTTCTGTGTGTCCTCCATCCCAGATTTTTCCTGCTGCCATGAAAACGGGGACAAGGCCTGACCCGTTTGGTTTGTTGAGTCATTTTGGCCAAGAAGGGTGGGTTCCACCCACAGGAAGGTGCTGTTGGCACAGCTCAAAAGTGACGTCTCCCACATGCTCATTCCCCCCTGAGCACAAATCCACAGCTCTCTGCTGCTTCACAGCTCCCAAAGGATCCACAGAATCCTGGAATGGTTTGGTCTGGAAGGGACCTTAAACATCATCCAGTTCCATAGGAAGGGAACCTTCCTCCATGCCAGGTTTCACCTCTTCTCCATTGAATCTTAGGGATTTATTGAGGATTTATTATCTTGTGGTCACTGCTTTGCTCTTCCTCTTCTTATTCCAGTTATTCCCAGATGTCCTCATCTTTTATATTTCAGTGTCCGTGTCGTTCACATTACATTTCTCCACTTTTCTCCTATTTTTAGCCAGTTTTTAGCAAGCACAGTCCCAATAATGGAAAGAACTATCAGAAAGGAGATTTCCTTTATCAGGAATCATTCCTGTAAAATCTGCAGGGATGGGAGGCACAGGGGAGTTGTAGCTCCTCATTTGGGATTTGGCCAAGAACTGTGCACAGTTTGGATGTCCTGAATCCCTCCCAGCTCAGGGCTGGTGCTCTCCAGTTCCAAAGATGCTGAGGAACCAAATGAGACCTAAAAAGCCAAGGAAGTGAAAATAAACCCTGTGAAATACAAACCCCACAAAGCAGGGAGAAAACCCTGTTTGACAGGTGGGAAAGGAGAAATGGAGCAGGGAAGGGAAGGAGAGAAGGGTCTCCTTTCCATCCATCTGCTCTGTCTTTCATTGCACAACTTGATTTGATTTATGGCTCTGTGAGGCACTAATTCTGCAGTGTTGACACCTGAGAAACTCTGGGAAGAACCACTTCCACCAGAGACAAATGGATTCAGTTTTCTCTGGCAGAGCTGAGCAACATTCCCAGGGCAGAGTAGCTGCTTGGGGGCTGCAGCTTTTCTTGGGGGCTCAAATCCCAGCTGTGGGCTCGGATCCACGTTTTATTCTCCCCCACTCTGGTGGGTTAAGCTTTCAGATGAAGACATCTGGATTTGGTTGCCAGGTGAGCAGCAGGCTCTCAGCTCTCTGTGCACACGGTGGGGATCCAAGGCTTGATTCCATTGCCACTCAGAGTCATTCAGGGCTGTCTGAGAGTCCTTGGGATACTGAGAACATCTGCACAGGCTGGGAGATGTGACCAAGGACCTACAGGACACTCGTGTCCTTCTGCAGCACCAGCTGGGGGCAAGTGACTCCAGGGCATCTCAGAGGCTTCTCAGTGTCTGTGTTTTGTGGAATCATGGAATATTCTCATTTGGAAGGGGCCTAAAATGATCATGGTGTCAAACTCCTGGCCCTGCACAGCCTCAGCAATCCCACCCTATGCCTGGGAGTGTTGTCCAAACATTCCTGGAGCTCTAGCAGAAAATAAAATAAAAACCATTGCCAGAAGCTAAAATTAAAAAAAAAAAATTTCTAAAATTTCTAAAAGATTTATCCATGAGTGTCTCAACACAATTTTCTAAGAGCAGATGTAATAATGGTTCACTGAATGCAGCCACCTGGATGTGTGACTATCACAAAACCTCCTCTGTGTTTCAGACCACACCACACAGTCCCAAATACTTCACCTAAACCCCAAAATAATCATTATATCAGTGCTTGTACTCCTCATCGTGCTGTCTCCTTTGGTCTCTTGGTTTCTATCAAACTCCTTCAATTGGTTCAGGGGACAGAGGTCTTGGTGACATCAGAGGCAAAAATAACCTTGTCCCATCACCAGGAGGAGTTTGCCACTCCCATGGGATGCTGTGAATCCTCTGAATTGCCACAGAGGGGTGATGAACTGGCAGGGAAACGCGGATGTGAGCTTAGGAGATAATGTTTAGGGAAAGCTGACGCTAAAGACTCCGGTGGTATCAGGTTACAGCAGCACCATCAGCCACAGGCACTCCTGGAGACTCCATGCCGGGATTTTGGGAGAATTTTGTCCTTTGGAGGGACATTGGGGTGACCAGAGCTGCTGGAAGTGGCAGCACTTTTATTCAGGGAACAGAACTCGTTCATTTGAGAGGAATGTTCAAAGCCTGAGGACACCCTGCTCTCCCTGAGCTGCTCCCATGGTCCTGTGTCACATCTGCCAGCCTGTGCAGATGTTCCAGACACCCAGAGGGATCTCAGACGGCTCTGGAGACCTGAGATTCGGCAAAGCCTCCAACCTTAAGTTTCTCATTAAAGCGTCTGGGTTTGGTTTTTGCACAGCAGAGAGAAGCCATCCATCACTGCTGTCTGAAGCCCTCTGAGTGGCTCAGCCCCTGGAGGACCCAGTTTCTCTCCCAGTCTGTGAGCAGGTGATGAGGACACGATCCAATTCCCGAAACACAGACATCCCGTGCCATGGGGGATGTCTGGGAATTCACAAACAGCTGGCAGGTCCAACTCAGACCCCTTGGGAAGTCAAAATCCTCCTGCAACGGCAGGTGGAGACCAGATGAGCTTGGGAAGACTGAAACACCGAAAACTGAAATGCTAATTTAGGGAAATGCAGGATTTTTACCCCCATCCTGGTGAGGCTGAGCAGTTTTCCTGATCCTGATCCCCCTTCCTGGGTGATAAATGCCATTACCTTCCCTGAAATGTCTCTGGGTGGAGAAGTTTGGGCAGGCACATGGCAGACTCAGCCAAGGCTAAAGCACACCACAGACAGCGGAGGGATGAGATGCAGGAGGCTCTTCTGTGTGGGATTCCAACGAGGTTTATTGGGGTCCAACACCAAGGGGGTGCAGTGTCACCCTGGATTTTTAAGTTTTTTGGAGCCTTCTGATGTTTACATTCTTGCAGCGAACTATCTCACGCGCTTTATGCAAATAACTCATTGTTATTCTGCATTCTGTCATGGAGGAGGAAAAATTTTACGGACTGTTGGTTTGTCCAGTGTCATTGGAGAGGTGGCACTGTCACCCTCCAATCCACTGTCACTTTTGGAAATCTATAACTGTTAGAGTCAGAAATTAAACACCCTCTTTTTTGCCTTGGAGAGCTGTGTCCACATCGTTTTATTTCGTGTCCTATAGCCACAGTCCAGGGACAGAAGATGGGATACAATGGAGGGTCCAGGGTATAAGTATGGGAAAGAATTCCCAGAATTCCCAGAATGAACAGGCTGGAAGAGACCTTCAAGGTCATCCAGTCCAACCCAGCCCCAACAGCTCAACTCAGCCCTGGCACCCAGTGCCACATCCAGGCTTTGTCAAACACACCCAGGGATGGGGACTCCACCACCTCCCTGGGCAGCCATTCCAGAACTTTATCACTCTTTCTGGGAAACTTTTCCCTAATATCCAACCTAAACTTCCCTTGGTGCAGAGGGGGTGGAGCAGAGCATCAGGGCCCATGGTTTGAGGGCACAGGGGCGGTGCAAAGGGCAGGAGCCAATAGGAAATGCCAGGGTGGATGGGTGGGGTTACACAAACCAATGGGGTAACGGGGAAGGGAGAACTTTCTAGATCATGAACGTATAAGGGTGAGAAGGGCAGGGAAGGCCAATAGGCCAGCAGGGAAGACTGAACTGGGGTAAATTAACATATCCACTAAAATACACCTAAAATGAAAATACAGAGCAGGGTGAGGCACAGAAATTAAAAGCCTTCTTATAGCAGTTTAATTTTTCAATTTTTTTCCTCCATGGCAAAGCTAAAATTTAGCCCTGTTTTTCATATCAAGCCTGTGTGGGGGTTTTGTTTTTCTGTGTCTTCCATCATGCAGCAGGTTATGTGCTTACAAGAAGTTCATGTTAAAAGGCCATAAAAATGAAAAATTAGAGTTGTCTTCGCAAAAAAAAAAAAAGAAAAAAAAAGAAAAGGAAGAATGATTTAGCAGAGGATAATTTGGCTTCTCCTTAAGGCCTGACTTCTGCATTGATTTGTATTTGAATTTTGCACAGGAGTTATGCAACTCCCTGGACGGTGCTTAGAGCTTAAAGGATGAGGTGGTGACAAATGCTGGGAATGACATGGGAGGAAAAAATGGATTTTGCTACGTGAGCCATCAGGTTTGAGAGCAATCCGTCTTGGGAAGGACTGACGCAGACAGGAATGACCATCTCACATTCTGCTTTATGTCCCCGTGGAAGTGTGGCCCACAGATTGCCCAGAAAAAGGAGGAGAAGGGAGAAATCCAAATTGTTGCTGACGTCTCCTCCAAAAATGTGAGATCCCGGACTAATTGTGGCCAGATGTTGTAGTAGGGAATAAGAGGGAAAATCTGGTTTAGTCTCACTGAAGGTAGCAAAATGTGGAAGAGTCTCACATCAGCTGCAGCTGAGTGGGAAAACCAAGTTTTTTTCCAGAAACTGTGGAATAATGAGAATGAACGTGTGGATTTTGGAAGTCCAGTCCTGCTAAAGGACTCAAGGCTCTTGACCTGAATAAATTAAATAAATGTTACCTGAACTTTCCAGGAATCCTGAGATGAAAATTGACTCCTTTAGGCTGGAGGGTTAAGGTTTTTTTCTTTTTTTTTTCTCTTCTATTGAAGTTGGTAACACTTTTTCATGGAAATGAGGTTTAGTTTGTTTGTTTGTTGAAGAAAAAAATCATAATTTAATTGTCCTTAGGTAAGAGAAGGGTAATTATCAACCAAAACTTGGCAATATAGGATATCTCTGAATGATCTGGTTTTCAAATGGCTTGTCCCATCATTATTCAGGCTTGATCCCATCATTTTTCCCTCAGACCAAATTTTTAGGCTCTTGTGACACAAATATTGTTGTCTGAACCATGTGTCCAAGGCAGCTCAGAGAGGAACTGTCTGTATTTCTGTCCCTGATGTAAAAGCTCATCACCACTCTGAGACAGACTCATCCAAATCCAAGGTATTTCCATGGCTATTGATCAATATCCGCCATTTAGGCTCCCAAATCCCTTACACTCCATCCAAATAATATCACCCTGATGGTGTTTTTGTGTCCCATTCCTAATCTCACGTGTAGAATTCCCACTTGAGATGGCCCAACTTTCACTCTCCCAGGTTTCAGCCACCAGGTCATTTTACTCCTCCAAAACCACTGTCAGAAGAGGCTCATTCCTTAAATCCAGGCTTAATTTGGACTTAACTCTCAGCACATCCCAAATCCATGCCTGGTTTATGTCCCAGCAGAGGTTGGCAGCTGTGTTTTAGCCCTGACTCTGCACAGGTCTTGTGTTCATGGAGAAAGACTCCTCAGTGTAATCCCCGGATTATCCATTTCTGTCTGGGCATCCACAGGAAGTTTTTCCACCAGTGGATCCATTCCCCCATCCAGCTGTGCCCCAAAGACTCCAGCTGGACTTATATCCCAATTTTTAGAGCTTGGATGGTTCTCCAGAGTTAACAACTGTCGCTATGGAACACAAAGGAACACGGATGCACACCGCTGCTCCAAGGTGAAGAACAAAAATGGGAAGTTTATTCCCTGACTCCAACATTTATAGTTTTCCAAAAGTGACAGTGGGTTGGAGGGTGACAGTGCCACCTCTCCAATGCCACTGGGCAAACCAACAGCCCATCAAGTCTCTCCTGCTCCATAAAGGAATGCAAAACAATGTGTTATCTACAGACAGTGTGTGAGAAAGTTCTCCACAAGAATGTCAACATCAGAAGGCTTAGAAAATCCTAGAAAATCAGGGCGACAAACAACGCCGGTCAAAATGCAGGAGCGAAGCCTACCAAGGCTCAGGACCAAGGTTTGCAGAGACTAAGCCTAATCTGAGCTCCTGGCCGGGCGAAAGCAAAGTTTCACTTTAAGCCAGCTTTATTCCAGTGCCCTTTCTGCTCCCGCTGTGTTTTGATTATCGAGGGGAGGTTAATGAGGGTGAGAGAGATAAGAGTGACTCAAAAGACGTTTAAGATAAGAAAGTTCAGAAGACCACAAACATCCAACTGATTTAGCACTGGATTCCAGCCTTACCTCACCCAGCTTGTGCAGCGCAATTCCCTTTTCAACAAAGTGCCATAAAGCAATTGGGATTTATGGTCCTTTGGCAAAGTCAAGCGATCGTTTCCATGAAGTGCTGCAGACGGCCTGACCAAAGAAACTTCTGGAGCCAGTGTCCAGTGGCTTCCACGTTCCAGGGATGCTTTAAAGTGGTGTTTGTAATTCTCCACAAGCCTCAAGACAAAGCTGTGGTCATGGCAAAACCGTCCCAAGTGCTTCAGATGTCGCTCAGGAGTCACAGGATGGATCCAAACCAGCGTGAGCGACTGGCTGAGGGATGGAATTCTCAGCTCTGCATCCAGGGATTCCAGAATCAGAAGGATGTGGAGTTGCTGGAGCAAGTCCAGAGGAGGCCATGGAGATGTTCCAAGGGCTGGAGCCCCTCGGATATGGAGCCAGGCTGGGAGAGCTGGGAATGTTCACCTGGAGAGGAGAAGGCTCCAGGCCTTCCAGGGCCTAAAGGAAGAGCTGGAGAGGGACTGGGGACATGGGATGGAGGGACAGGACACACGGAATGGCTCCCAGTGCCAGAGGGCAGGGATGGATGGGAGACTGGGAAGCAATTGGTCCCTCTGAAGGTGCTGAGGCCCTGGAAAGGATTCCCAGAGCAGCTGTGGCTCCCCCTGGATCCCTGGGAGTGCCCAAGGCCAGGTTGGATGGGGCTTGGAACAACCTGGGACAGTGGGAGATGTCCCTGACCATGGCAGGGGTGGAATGAGATGATCTCTAAGGTCAGAACCCAGAATTCCCTGTGTTGAGCAGAAGGAATTGATGCTCTGTTCATCCTGATGGTCCAGGGTCGGGGTAGTTCTCCATTCTAGTCTCAGAGATCTCCCAAAATCCCCACAGAAGACTTTGAATTTCCTTTTCTTCTTCCTGGGTTTGACCCCTCTGACCATAAAGTCAGGCCAGTAACAGAGCAGATGTTGGGAAGGGAAAACAGCGAGGGCTGGTGGTGCTGGGACAATCATGGAAAAGTGTTTGTGATGGATGAGCTGGAGAAATTGTCATTCACATCTTGAGATCTGTGACAAAGGTCATGGAAGCAGAAAAAAAAAGTCCTTCAAATGTGATGTTGCAACTTCACATTTAAACTTCACATTGTCTGTGGGACAATTGATGAATAGGAAGTATTTGCCTGGGTCTGTTCATGGAACCATGGAATCATGGAATGGTTTGGATTGGAAGGGATCTTCAAGGTCATCTCATTCCACCCCCTGCCATGGGCAGGTATACCTTCCACCATCCCAGGGTGATCCAAGCCTCATCCAGCCTGGCCTTGGACACTTCCAGGGATCCAGGGGCAGCCACAGCTTCTCTGGGCACCGTGTGCCAGGGCCTGCCCACCCTCACATAGAAAAATTCCTTCCATTTATCTAATTTAAACCTAATCACTTTAAATTTATAGCAAATAATTTATATTTATGAGATTATCTCCACTTCCCAAATCTCCAGCCCTCAAGAGTGAGAAAAAGGAGATCTAAATGTTGGAACCTCAGGCTCCAAGCAGAAATCTGCCTAAATCTCTAGAAATCCTGAAGAAACAGATCCATGCGTTATCCGGAACACTCTTCACTTCAACAACTCATCCCTGTCCTGAAAACTTCCTCCAGAAGTGGGAAGGAAAAGCAAAAGTCACGTCTTGCTCTCTGGATTTATTATCAGAGTGGAGTTTGTGGGGTGCTTTGGGCATTTCAGAGCCTTTTCCCTTTCCAGATCTTTTGTAAATGACAGGAAAAAATATCCAATCCCTTTTCAGCCTGAAATTTGCGGCCAGGTGAAAGTTCCCTCTTCTTGCTTATCCAGAAGTGGATTAATTGTGATAGAAGGTGCAGTACAAACGATAATTAGAACAAAGCTCGCTCAGCAGTTTTGCTGGTTTGGGTGTTTCACCCTTGGAAAGAGAATCCCAACCTTGGAACAGCTGAGGGAGAACCACACTGTGGGGCTTTTCCAGGGAAGACCTCTCCTGTCTTTGCTTCAGCCTTTTCTTCCTGGATTCCATGGAAGACAAGGACTAAAAGCAAACTCCAAGAGCTGGGAAGCTGTTGGGAAAGGCCATAAAATGTGGAACGTTTTACAACAAGCCATAATTCTTTTTTTTTTTTTCCTCCGGGCATTATCTCCACTCCAGGTTATTTTATGGCTTTCTTTGTGCTTCTGGTAAGGAAAGTTGAGCACTTGGATCAGCCAAGTCAGGACGTGTTTGAGGGCACTGTGGTACTTTGTCCTTTGAAAGCCACTGAATCACCTGGCTGGTGACATTCCCAGCTTTCCCTTAGGAAATAGGGAGGAATCCTTCTGCGCATTTTCCTCTTCTCCTGGAAATTCCAATGTTAAGATGCTCTCCAACAGTTTTTTATTCTCTTTAGGGAGAATTTCTTTTAAAAGTATTTAAATGTATTTTAATCTGGTTTTCCTCGTTAATTTCAAGGAGAGGCTTGGTTGGCCTAACTCGGAATTTAGGCCTCTCCACCTGGATTTGTAAAAGCTGATTCCTACTTAACCACTCAAAATTCCTACGTTAAACATAAGAAATTAGGGAATACATTGGAAATAGGAGCAATCAGGGTGTGCAGCTTTCAGTCCCTGGATGCTGTCCCAAATTTAGAAGCTGCAGAGGGCACTGGGTCCAACCAGGCACATGAAAATATAAAACCTTAAATTATGAGCATAAATAATCTTTAAAAATGTTAAATAATGAGTATGAACCAGCCTTGGCTCCCTTTTTCCTACTGAAAGTCAGGAAAACTTGGAAGTAGAGTGGCAATTTCATTATTTACTTCAAGGAAGAAACTCTCAAGAGCATTTTTATTCCATGGTCCCCATTATATTAATTTATAATTAACCATGAGAAAATGCATTTGAACAAATAAATTTTTTTAAAAAATCCCCCAAACCCAAACGAATAAAAACTCAAAATCTCACTGGTGACTTTCATTTGGGAAATTCTTAAGCAGTGTGGTTGATATTTTCTTTTTGTGAGTCAATTTTCTTCCTCCCTACCCCTTGTTCACCTCTTGGCTTTGTGAGGCCGAAGAATTTGATGACAAATTATGGAGAAAACCATAAATGGAAGAAATTGGGAATTGCAGCAAAATGATCCCATCCCTCTGAAATTTCCAGTCCTGTCCAAAGTGACTGGTAAGTGGATAAAGCCTTGTCCTTCAGGAAAAAAGAAGTCAAGGGATAAATGCTCCAAGATATTTGAACACCTCTTGAATTTCCATTCAGGCACTGGATAAGACTGAGGATTTTGGAGGAGAAAAAAGTCAAACAGGCAGCTGAAAATCAAAATGAATAAAATAGAAATTGGCCACTTTAATTCTGCCAAAATATAGGAAATGCAACTGCATTTGTGAGTGATTTGACATCTCCATCTTGCATTAATATTCTTTGAAAGAGCAGCTCAGGGGCTTTATTTTAAATTAAATATTTAATTTTAATATAACTGAGAACAGAATCTAATTTTTAGATGATGATGATGCCTGGGATCAGTGAAAAAGATCACAAAAAATTGTTGCTAGGGATAAAAATTCCTGGTATTTTGCTTTCCAAGCCCATTAATGTGCCCAGGGAGCATCAGATTGAGGTTTAGCTTCCACTCCTTTCCTGGGATTCTCTCCCAGGGAATTCCAAAATAACAGCAGATTGAGGTTTCCTTTAATCCCTATGGATATGCAAAAAATCTTTCACTAACAAAGCAGATGCTGGGTAATTAATTCTAATTAAAGCCCACTTTTGTCTTCCTATTTACTCTACTCACCAATAATTTCAAAATTCAAGTGAAAAAGTTTCTGTTGTTATCCCCCAAAAATGTACTTTCAAATTCAGTGTAAATTTATCTTTTCTCTCCAGGTGTTTTTGCAATGCTTTGTTGAAAATTCTGGAGGTTTTTAACTTAAATCTGATCTTTCTTCAGGTCACAACCAAGATCTAAATTTAGAACTAATTTTCAGCATCTCCACTTTGGATTTTTTCTGCAGCAGTGCCTCGGTCCAGTACTTAAATTGTAAATTCCTTCAAAATCCCAGCAAAAGCAGACAACAGCTCATTTTTCCTTCGGAATATGAAGGCAATCCATCTTTTGTAAACCCTTAAATGCTGAATTTCAGCTGTTCCTTTGCTGCTTTTATATTTTGCTGTGTGTGGCCACTTCCATATTTACAGCCAGATTTACAAGGTGAAGTGGAGGCTGTGGAATAAATGGTCTAAATCACTGCAAAGCTCTGTAAAAAAGGTCCCCCACAAAGCCATAAAAATGATGCATCTGCCTGGGATATTCCGGGGCCTTTTCCATGCAGGCAAAAGGAGCTTTTGCCCAGCAATAATTCCTGCAAACCTGGCTCATAAATATGCACTAATCAGTGGTGAGAGTTGCTCAAGTGGATCATAATTTTCCAGCTGAACTTGCCTTTGTTGACGCTGTTTCAGTTTGGGTACCTGACACTGAATTATTTCTAGGGATGCAAAGGAATTGCCTCCCAGGGAAAGATAATTCCTGGGATTAAAGCACTTTGGAGAGGACGCACTGCAGGTGAGCTGGCATCTGAGTTCCTCCTGGTGCAGACTCAGCAGATTTGGGTAAAATTCCCTGGGCATTGATAAGATAAATCAGGTTAAAAACAAAGAATTTGCCTCGTACCGAACCCATCTGGTGGATGAAAAAGAATTAAGAACGATTCCCAGATGAAAGGAGGATGCAGATAATTAATACCAGAGATACTGCCTCGATTAGTAATTCTGTTTATCGTGTTCCCAATGCAGGCAGCCAGCCACAATCATCCTTCCCAGCCTGGAGGATCAGACGTGGAGGTCTAAAGACACGGAGAGGGAGATTTATCTCGCCCAACTTTATCAAAATTTTATCATGTTCCGTGGGATATTGGCCTGTAATTCACCTGTAATCACTAAGGAGAGATAGGCTCCTGGAAGGCTTGGAAAGAAGGGAAGGAAGCATTGGAAAGAATTCAGCAGAGGAAAGGGCAGGAGCTCTAAAGAAATATTTAGATTTTTTTATTTTCCTAGATCAGTGATCCATTTTTAGTGACAGGCAGCACAGGAATCTGTTGTGCCTTACAGAGTCAAATCTGCTGCTGGAAGCAATCTGGACATGGAAGGAGAGATGGGAATATTAAAATTCCATTTTGGGGTATATTTAATATGTTTAAAATAGAAAGCTAAGGAAAAAAAGAGGGGGGGGAGGGTGCCAAAAAAATCTAAAATTTATTATAAGACAATAATTTTCTCTTGAAAATTGGTGTTTGGGTCCAGATTTTTGTTTCAATTGAATGTGCTGGATTTGTAGTACAGAAAAGGACAGAACAGAACGGATTCCACCTTGCTGAGGAGCCCTCACAATCCTAAATACAGATGTTCGTTGGTTTGTTCAAAAGAAAATCACATTTTAGTAGGTACCACAGGGTAAAAAATCATCTAATCCCATGGGCAGGGACGCCTCCCACTGTCCCAGGGTGCTCCAACCTGGCCTTGGGCAGTTCCAGGGATCCACGGGCAGCCACAGCTGCTCTGGGAATTCCATCCCAGGGCCTCACCAACTTCCAGGGAAGATTTTCTTCTCAATATCTCATCTAAATCTTCTCTCTTCCCTCTTAAAACCACTCCCCCTTGTCCTGTCAACTCTAAATAATCTCTCTCCATCTTTGCTGTGAGTTACCTTCAGCTACAGGAGGCAAAAATTAGGGGCAAAATCTCAGCTCCCTTCAATAATGTTGAAATACATGGAATTACCTTTTGGAGGTTTCTATCTTTACCCAAACTCCCCCACTTGGATTAATCACCAATTAAAGAGGCTCTTTAAGCTTTAGAGGCATGAATTAAGTGAGAGGAACCCAGAGTGTGTTTATGGTTTATCTCTTGGGGTTTTTTTAGGGCAATAAGGTGTCAGGTAAAGTCCAGAGCATGAAGAATTAAAATCCTGATCTAATTTAAAGACCAGCAAAGGGACCACGTGTGGTTTTTTCCACACTTACTCCGAGTTCGAGATTTGCTGTGCCAGGTGGTGCCACAAGAAACGTGAGCAGAGCAAAAAGGGCCCTGGAAATGTGAATTCAGGCTGCTGTGACACAAATCTAAATGTCAGGAATTGGGCATTGTGGAAGTCAGGAAAAACCGGGATGAGTCAATCCCCGAGGTGAAAGAATTCAGCCAGATTAATCAATGGAATCCACAGAGACTGGAGTGCTCAGATTATTCCTATAACATAAAACCAGACATAAAATAAAAAATAAAAACGCAGGAGCGTTTTTTGTGACTCAAAGAAAAGGTTAAAAATGAGCCATGAGGAAATTATGACACTGTCTGTATTGCCAAACCTTGAAATTTTATTGCAAGCCTTAAACTCCTCAGTATCTGGATTTTAAAGCTTTGTATCTGGGTGATTCTATGGAACTTGTGATCTTTCCTGGAGAGTTTTGTAAAAAAAAAGGAAAAGCCAACATTTCACAAAAGTGATGACCCAAAAAAAATACAGAGTAACCAGGTTGCTAAACAAAAGTAAATGTGACCATCCAGGAGGGAATTCTGGTACTTCAAAGTGGGCTTTATGTGGAAATAATGCCAAAATCTGGAGACCTCTCACAGAATATGGAGTGGAAAATATTTAATTTTGAGGCAATTCTATAGACAGGTGGGACTTGCCCTCATTAGGAACAGCAGGTTGGAGCTGCTCCTGGAGGGGATATTCCTTTTAGGTGATGGTTTCCTTAATTCTCCGAATTTTTCCATGAAATGGTTCTGAATCTCCCCCAACCAATAAAAGGGAAAACAGCTCCCACGTCACAATTGGAGAATTCCAGAATATTTTGAGTTGGGAGGGACCTTCAAGCCCATCTTATTCCACCTCTGCCATGGCAGGGACAGCTCCCACTGTCCCAGGCTGCTCCAAGCCCTGTCCAACCTGGCCTGGGACACTTCCAGGGATCCAGAGTCAGCCACAGCTTCTCTGGGAATTCCATCCCAGCCAGGAATTCCCAATTCCCAGTCTCCCATCCATCCCTGCCCTCTGGCACTGGGAGCCATTCCCTGTGTCCTGTCCCTCCATCCCTTGTCCCCAGTCCCTCTCCAGCTCTCCTGGAGCCCCCTCAGGCCCTGGCAGGGCTCTGAGCTCTCCCTGGAGCCTTCTCCTCTCCAGGGGAACATTCCCAGCTCTCCCAGCCTGGCTCCAGCCCTTGGAACATCTCCATGGCCTCCTCTGGACTCACTCCAAGAGTTCCACGTCCTTTTGATGTTGGACTCCAGACCTGAACACGTCGGTCCAGGTGGGATCTCTCAGGGGAGGAGCAGAGGGGGACATTCACCTCCACAAACAAAGGAAAGGCAAAGCAACATCAACAGCATGGCAGCTACAGTAAAAGAACAAATGTAAAAGCAAATTGGCCATTTTTTCATGGAAATCTGAGGATTTCTCACGGATTTCAAGGAATTCAGGACCACCACTGGCTATAGGGATTGAGGAAACTTCTTTCTCCTGCCTGTAGATGGGGAAAATATTTCAACATTGTGGTGGAAAAGACTCTTGTTTGGGCAATCCAGTCCCAGACACCCTTCCCTCCAAAGAAGGAATCCTAGGCTAGGGCCTGACACCTACCACCATCACCGAATTTTCAGACAATCCATCTGTTTTAGTGCAGACTCAATGCAGGAATTTCCATTTTCATCCAGGATAAACCTCCCTCTGAATCCTGGTGGTGGTTGCAAGTGGGAGATCTGAGTCACTTCTTGGCTGGCTCCGCTCTGAGGTCAGAAACAAAAGCAGAGTTGCCCTGGGAGAAGGTAATCTCTGATCTGTGGGGATAAAATCTACCCCCATTATTCTTCGTTTGTGGGCTTTGGGAGTTCAAGGAAAGTCCTTCAGCCTGTGGGATTTCACTGGAAAACAGGGATTGAGGGCTCAGCTCCGCTAGAGTTTCTCTACAGTAGGTGGAACGAGCTGAACTAACTTATAGAGAGGGCACTGGGGAATGACTTCAAAGTGAGAGAGAGTGGGTTTAGATGGGATATTGGGAAGGAATTGTCCCCTGTGAGGGTGGGCAGGCCCTGGCACAGGGTGCCCAGAGCAGCTGGGGCTGTCCCTGGATCCCTGGAAGCATCCAAGGCAGGGTTGGATGAGCTTGGATCACCCTGGGACAGTGGGAGGTGTCCCTGTGAGCATGGCAGGGGTGGCACTGGATGGGCTTTGAGGTCCCTTCCCAACCCAAACCATTCCATGGTTCCTTTTCATAAACTTCCCCATGACAAGCACCCATTTCCCTCCAGCTACACCTGGATGCTTTTTGTCAAACCCTTCTGTGCATCCCCTGGGAAATCAACCAGATCCTCATGGAAATAAGCTAAAAACCCTGGATTTTTCCAGGCTGTTTATCTGTGAGAGCAGCACAGCACCTGCTGGAGATGGGCTCACTCTGCATGCCCTGTGTGGCTCTGTGTGTTCACACCAGCAGGAAAGGACGTGAGGGGAGCATTGGGGAGCACTTTCCAAATAAAACTGTTCTTTCCAGAGCCCTGTCTGCTTCCCTTGCACAGCTTGACTCCAAACACCCAGGCACAGATGGTTGGCAAAGCTCAGACCAGCTGTGACCAACAGAGAGTTCTGGAAATCCTTGGCACAGGTGTAATTTTGGGGACATTTGGAGCAGGAACTACTCAATCAGGGCTCATTCACCTTTACTGAGGCTGGGAAAGTCTGTAGACATAATTAGTGAGGACTTTTTTAGGAGATTTGTTTGATTTGAGTCAAAGCAGTGCCCTCTCCTCATGCTCCCAGCTCAATGTCAGCCTGATTAATGCTGTCAGTGGAGGAGATGAATTCAGGGAAAAGGTTTTCCTCTTGGCCTGGTGCGGGGCTGTGGTTCTTCCTCTGCAGTTTGTGTGGAGGTTCGGGCAGTCCCTGACAGCACCCAGCTGGCCACGCCATGTGATGTTGCTTCCCTTCTTGGTGGGTGGCTCCAAGCATCAGCCAGGGGTGGGATCAAGGCCTTGGAACACCTGCCAAGGACTTATTTTAGCTGGGATGAGATCAGAGCAGTTCCCTTGGAAATGCTGGAGGAGCAGAGCATGGCTGTGATGTAACACAATCCCTCGTTATCAGCTTGAAGGATCCAAACCCCCTTGTCCCATGTCCCATGTCCCATGTCCCTTGTCCCATGTCCCATGTCCCATGATGTCCCACCATCACAATGGCAAGCTGGCTTCCCTGCCCTCGGCAGAACCGGCTTTTCCCAGCTCCCTTCCCTCCTCACTTCCCAGCACCTTGTGGGCTGCATTCAGCCTTCCCAGCTCACCCACCTTCCTCACCCCCCTCCATCATCACCATCACCATTGTGCCCAACCCTTGGGTTATTTGGGTCATTTCACCCCAGAGAAATCCCTCAGGAGGAATGGTGTGGGCTTGGGTCACCCATGCACGGCTCTCTGGACTCCTTTGGGACACAGATCACAGAATCACAGAATCGCAGAATCAATCACAGAATCACAGAATGGTGAGGTTGGAAGAGACCTCCATGATCATCGAGTCCAACCTGTGCCCTAACACCTCAACCAGACCATAGCACCAAGTGCCATGGTCAGGCTTTTTTTAAACACATCCAGAGATGGTGATTCCACCACCTCCCTGGGAAGAGCATTCCAGTACTTTGTTATTCTTTCAGTGAAAAATTTTTTCCTAATATCCAAGCTGTACCTTCCCTGATGTAGCTGGAGGCTGTGTCCTCTGGTTCTGTCAGAGACCAACCCCACCTGTCTCCAACCTCCCTTCAGAAGCTGTAGAGAGCAATAAGGGCACCTCTGAGCCTCCTCTTCTCCAGGCTAAACAGCCCCAGCTCCTTCAAACCTTCCTCACAGGGTTTCTGTTCCCAGCCCCTCTCCAGCCTCGTGTCCTCCTCTGGATGTTCTCAATCATCTCAATGTCCTTCCCAAACTGAGGGGCCAGAACTGGACACATCACTCAAGATGCATCTCACCAGATGAGTTCTGAGTGTTTGACACCAGCCTTGCAGAGCAGCAAATGGAGTCCAGAGTGGAATTCCAAACCCTCAGCAGGTTTGCAGAGGACAGACACAGAGCTGAGTGGTGCTGTTGGCATTCCTGAAGGACAGGATGCCATCCTGCACCCTCCATGCCAGAGCAAGTGGGAGAAGTGGTCCATGGGCTCCCTGGTGTGATGGTCCTGTATTCCTTGAAATCCACCAGGAACCCTCAGGCTTCCATGAAAAAATGGCCTTTTTGCTTTTATATTTGTTCTTCATGTTGCTTTGATACTGTTGGTGCTGCTCTGCCTTTCTGAGGTGTCACCTTTGTTCGTGGAGGTTTAACAGGACCAAGTGCAAGGTGGGGTCAGGATAACCCCGGGATCAGCCCAGGCTGGGGATGAAGGGATGGAGAGCAGCCCTGGGAGAAGGACCTGGGGCTGCTGCTGGGTCAGTGCTGGACATTCCCTGGCCCTGTGCACTGGGACCAGAAATCCAGTTTATCCTGGGCTGATCCCCCAGCCTGGGCAGCAGGGAATGGGGGAATCCTGCCCCTGTGCCCCACTCAGGTGAGGCCCCACCTGCAGAGCTGCCCCAGCCCTGGATCCAGCACGGGAAGGAGCTGGAGCTGCTGAGAGAGCCCAGAGGAGGCTCCAGGGGGATCCCAGGGATGGAGCAGCTCTGCTGGGAGGGAAGGCTGGGAGAGCTGGGAATGTTGCCCTGGAGAGGAGAAGCTTTGGGGTGGAGATTCTCAGTTCAGTTCAGTCACAGAGAATTCTCCAAGGCTTCAGGCCTGGAAAACTTAAGGAAGAAAAATAAAAACAATTATTGTCTCTCTTTCTGTTCATGTTGTTTATAGTATGTACCTTCAGAGTGTGCTATTCAGAGTTCACCAACAGTGTGAAAAGTTTTTACCTTAAAACCAATCAAATTTGACCTTATCAATCCTAGTTATAAAAGGATGCTACCTCTTAATAAAAGATCTCTCTTTTTCACCTTCTAAACCATAAAATCATTTTGTCCATCCCTGACTCAACAACATCACCTTGGGATCACCTAACTGTGACCTTCCAGGGCCTGAAGGAGTCAGCAGGAAAGATGGAGAGAAAATTTCCTAGGGATGGAGGGACAGGAAACAGGGAATAGCTTCCCACTGCCAGAGGGCAGGGATGGATGGGAGAGTGGGAAGGAATTGTTCCCTGTGAGGGTGGGCAGGCCCTGGCACAAGGTGCCCAGAGCAGCTGTGGCTGCCCCTGGATCCCTGGCAGTGCCCAAGGCCAGGCTGGATGAGGCTTGGAGCAGCCTGGGACAGTGGGAGGTGTCCCTGTCTATGGCAGGGTGGAACAAGAGGATCCTGAAGGTCCTTTCCAACCATGCTGTGGCTCTCTGGTTCTGTGATTTGAAATGAGATTTGATACCTGTCCCAGACAGTTCATTTGGATGCCCTTCCCCAATGCAGTGCAATGCAGTTTAGCACTTTAATTTACATTCCTGGGAGAAACTCCTGGCAAAGCAGCTTGCTGCCACAGGAACAGTGATCTGCAACCAGTAATTCACTCTGAGAGGAAAATGAGAATCCTAACCAATGGAATTTTCCACGGATCCATCTCTCTGTGCAAAGCAAAATCCCAACATCACAAAATGACACGTCAAGGCTCTCCAGCTAATTGGCAGCAGCTTGTTGAAATGGGCTGGTTCAAACTGTCTTTTTTGACTGTCAGTCACTTGTGGAATTGGCTTTGGAGCAAATTCCATTTGTTCCCCCCTTGTGTCATCCCTGGCATCTCAGACTTCCAGCCCTCTGTGCCGTGGTTTCCCACTCTCCCAGCCCATCTAATTTAAGAGAAGCCCTGCCTGAAGGTCTGATCCCTCAGTCAAGTCCTCCTGCATGCTTTGTTAATTAGGGATGGGTTTAGGAACGTTGCATAAAAGAAAAGTCATGCTTAAAAATTGTATTGAATTGATGTCTGAGGAAGGAAATTCCTGGGGGTGAAGCCTGTTTTATTCTGTGAGGGCACCACCACCATTACAAAGTCTGTAGCCTCACATAACATCAACAGCAAAGTATTTTTCTTCCCTTCCAGATCTTGGAAAACACCATTCCAAAGGACTTATACCCATTAGCCAAGGATGTGCAGCCTGTTCTCTGCTGGGTGGTTTGGGGACAGTTTTAAATTTCTCATTTTAGTGGATCCATTTTTTTTTGAAATTCAATAAATCTCATTGTTTGTAGGATTTCTCCCAAACTCACTCAGCCCATATTCCTGTGATTACATTCCTCCCTTCCACATGCCCATCTCTCCATGCAGTTTTAAACACAGGATGATTTCTTCATCACCAGGAGGGCATTCCAAGATATTTCCTGTCCTCTGCAAACAGGGTAAACGAGTCCCAGTTCTGCCAGCCAGTGAAATTTGAGGTAAATTTAGCAGTTTTTTGCCACTGAATATCCAATAGTACCAGGAGTGGGCAGACAGGTGGTAGCATTGTTGTCTTCTTGCTTTAGGTTTTGGATGTCGTGGGGATTTTTTTTCTTTGGCATCACTTGGATCAAAACACCAAAGTCAGGTTGGTTCCAAGCCCCTCCGGGAATGCCCGGATCTCCGTGTGAGCTGAGCTTGGCTTATTAGTTCATACCTTGTCCCAGTGAGGGCTCAGCCTTTCATCTCAGCTGCTCCACTTCCTCATTAGAGGGGGATTAACCAAATCCCATCAGCCAACGGAGCTGCGCTGCTGGCCCTGGGAAGTGGGAACCCTTCCGAAGGGAGAATTTTAGGATCTGACTCGGGGTCAGAGGACTCGTTCCTTGAGCAAAAATTGAGCAGAGCTGTGTGAAACTTGGCAGATCCAAATCTCAGAGGTTGCTCAAAGTTGAAAGAAGGGTGAGAGGAAAAACTGAAAAATAAAAATTGGTGTTTGAAGGTCTGGGTTTTCTCCAAGCTTCTGCCTTTGGGGAGCTCACAAAAAAGGCTTTATTTGTTCTGAGTTGCACTTCCCAATCAAGATATGTTTTTGGAGGAAGGAGCCTTCATTCCCAGAGGTCAGCGACTTTCCAGATGTGCCAGTGATTCCTGGGCAAACACCTGTCACCCACATGTTCTATGAAAAATCCTTTCCTTTGGATTTTTCCCTCCTGAGAAGCTGAGAGGCCTCAGGAACAAACTGCAAACAATGATTCTCTGCTGCTGTGGGATGCACCAGGTGATCTGGGATGGTCTCATCTGGTTGTTTCTAATTAATGGCCAATCCCAGCCCAGCTGCCCAGACTGTCTCAGTCAGAGACAAACTTTTGTTATTCATTCCTTTTCTATTCTTAGCCAGCCTTCTGCTGAAATCCTTCCTTCTATTCTTTTAGTTTAGTTTTTAACATAATATCTATCATAAAATAATAAACCAAGCCTTCTGAACATGGAGTCAACGTTCTCATCTCTTCCCCCATCCTGGGACCCCTGTGAACAATGCAACAAACACCTTCATGTTTGTGCCTCAGCATCTGCAAAATGGGGCATAATTGTTCTTTTTCAGTTATTTTGATGCAAAGGCTTTCAAGTGTTAACTCTTATTCTGAACTGAACTGAGAAATATGAAATTCTCAGCCATGGCACTGACAGCTCACTATTTTAGAGTTAAATAAGAAAATTTACACTGTGACCCAAAACCAATTTGAATTTTGCTCCATTTAATTGTCAAATTCAGCCAAATTTTATTTGGTGACAATGCCTTTATCCAGGTGACCTCTTCCTTTGTGAAGACTGAGAAAAATGTCATGGAATTCTGAGCTGCTTGAAAAGGCAATCACTCATTGGAGTCAGACTGGGAAAATCCTTTCTGATAAAATCAACACTATAGCCACTTCCCATTTCATATGCACTTCCCATTTCCTCTGGAATCTCAAAAATCAGCACTCAATGCCACCTGAACCAGGGATTGTGCCTATCACTCCTTAGTGTTACTAGAAAAAGGAAAATAAAAAAAAAAAAGAAGGAAGAAAAATTTGGATTAGGAAGAAGTAGTTTTATCATTTTCAGAAAGCCTCATGAGGCTCCTTCAGCTTGTAGAGTTTTCCAGTGTTTTTCTGTAGGACTGGGTGGAGATGTTGAGGGCTGGGAAAAGGTGAGATCCCGGGATTTTTCCCACCACCTGGCTTGGGATGAGGTAACTCACCTCACTAAGAACAACACTGGCTTTTCTAGGTGGCCTCCACTGAGCTGCAGCTCCCCTCATCCCTCATGCTGAGTTTCATATCCAAGGAATTCAGGCTGGGAGCCTGACTCATTCCTGTGAGCTGGAATACAGCACAGGGGTGGGAGAACGAGCCCCCATCAGTCTGGGAGCTGATAGGGAGGGAGCAGTGACCACCTCAGCTTGGGAGATCTCCTGAGGGAGACCCTCTGTACCACCCCACCCTCCCTGTGCCTCCTCACAGCTCTGGTTTGTAATGAATCCTTCTTTTGATCCCTCAGGTTTGGCTTTTGTATTTTCACATTCTGTGCTGCTTTAGTGTGTGGGGTCTGAGCTTCCCATCAGGGCATGGTGAGCTCTGTGCACAGAGCAGGGAGACAAAACAATTCCTGCTCCAGCTGGGCACCAAGGACAAATGAGCCCAATCTCAGGCCAGGAGCACAAACCCCGTGGGCTGGAGAGAGAAAAACAAGCAGGGTGGGAGTGCCTGGGCTAAAGCTGGGCTGGGACAATGAACTGCAAGGTGGGAATGGAGCAGAGCTGATCCCAGGGAGAGACCCCGGGAGCGCTGGTGCATTTTGGGGCCATTTTGGGTCATCTTGGGTGCAGCCCTGGCTGGGCTCTGCTGCTGCCCAAGGTGCATCCATGGAGGAGATCCTTGGAATCAGTCCCTGCTTTATCCTTTAGCTCTGCCCAGCCTCTGCTCTAGGCCAGCCTGCACAAGGCATCACTTTGACAGAGACTCCTGCTCCAGCCTCCACCGCCCCAGGAGTGTCACAGAGTCCCTCACCAGTGTCACTTGGCCAGCTGGGTCACCCTGAGGCCCCTAGGTGATGTTCATTAGGCAGCAGGCTCCAAAATTCTCCCTTTTTCCTTCTTTTCCTACCCTCCCTGATTTCCTGGGCCCCTTTGGTGTCCCAAGCCCTCCCAGATCAGTGTCTCTTTGGGCACAGCATCCACATTCTCCTGCTCTCTTGTTTCATCCACATCCCTCTGTTGGCTGCAGCTGTAATCCAGTGGGTAGGAACAGCAGAGGGCTGTGGCTTGGAATTCTTTGGCTCCTCTCTCCCACTGCCTGGATCCCCCTTGCCAGTGCATCTTTCACTCTGGAAAGTGACAGCCCTGAGGGTGATGGTCTGCTCAGGCAAAGAGCACAAAAATCAGCCCCTCTGGGAGATCTTCTGAGGAAGGAGATCCCACACATGGCCACAGCTCACCCTAAATTTGTTATCCCCGGGGAAATTCATTTTGTGGCCACTCCCGTGGCTCCTGAAAGCCAAATTCATTTCTGATTGCCATGGTCACTGTCTCCAACTGTGTCTTGGCTGATTATGAGTCTCAAATCCTTTCATCAGGGCAGGAAATAGGATGGGTTTGGGAGAGAGGGGGGAAGGAGGAGGAAAACAAACAAATGATGCAGCTTCTTGTGGGCTGGTGGAAAATGATTCATTTGGCCAAACACTCACCTCACACCCCAGGTGCTTTATCCAGGATTTACTGGTGAAGAAAATATCATGGAGTCATAGAATGGTTTGGGTTGGAAGGGACTGGAAAGATCATCTCATTCCAAACTTCCTGCCTTGGGCAGGGATAGCTTCCACTGTCCCAGGGTGCTCCAGCCTGGCCTTGGGCACTTCCAGGGATCCAGGGGCGGCCACAGCTGCTCTGGGCACCCTGTGCCAGGCCCTCCTCATCCTCAGAGGGAACAATTCCCATTTCCCAGTCTCCCATCCATCCCTGCCCTCTGGCAGTGGGAGCCATTCCCTGTGTCCTGCTCCTCCATCCCTTAGAAATTGTCTCTCTCTCTCCATCTTTCCTGCAGCTCCTTCAGGTCCTGGAAGGTCACAATGAAGTCACCCCAAAGCTTCTCCTCCTCTCACAGGGTGAACAATCCCAACTCTCTCAGTCTCTCCATCCCTGGGATCACCTTGGTGGCCTCATGAGTGCCTCCCCCTCCAGGGTCCCTTTTCCATCCATCAGGTGAAAACCCCACCCTGATGTTGAGGTGAAGCTTATTCTCAGGTCATGAACTGTATTAATAATAAAAAGGGAATTACTGAGGAATTCTAAGCACTCTGTCTGCCCCAGTCACTTTTTCTCACCTTGCACTGATCAAAAACTGCTCCAGAATTCCCCAGATTTCCCAGCTGCTCAGCAGGTGTCTGAGTTTATGGCATCCCAGAAACATCCAACCCCCCCAGACTCTCCAAGACTCATTTAGAATAATATGAAAATAATTTAATCAGCTTCAACATGCCAGGAAGGCAATACCCTGTCCGAGGGTGAATTCCAGCTGTCAGGAAGCTCTGCATTTCAAACACAGTCAAACTTTTACAACCAAAACCCCGAGCCAAATTCCTCCCATCATTAATTTTTTTCAAGGAACAGCCAGTAGTGAAGCCTGAGGCCCAGATTTATTGAGAAAAGTGTAAAAAAAAAGATAAGTGCATGAATAAATCTGGTTCATTCATTAGGTTGGGATTATTATGGATGTGATTCCCTGAAATGAAGATTTTTGATTAAGAATTAATTATTCTTAATTAATATTAAGAATATCCCTGTGTCCTGAGACTTTGGGACATCTCCTTTCTCAACCCATATTCCCCAAGCCTGAACACCTGCAGGTTGTTCCCTGGAAAGCTGAGGTGGCCAAGGTTCATTTTGGTAGGACAGGAGTTGTGGAATTAGGGAAAAAATGGTTCTGGAGGGTTTTTCTTGAAGCCATGGCATTTTTGGAGAAAGGTTGTAACAGCAAAAACGAGGATCCCTGCTATTCCATGAGTAAAATCTGAAAAATATTTGGAATTGGAGTATTTAGAACAATTAAGGATATTTCATGGAAAATAATTTATTAATTTCTCCAAGTGCTGTGTTTATTAAACTCATGTACAGGCTCATGTTTTGGGAATGCTGAAGTGCTGTTCCCTCGTGGGCAGTTTTAGCTGGAATTCTCATCCTTCCCATTGTTTTCTCTGACTCTGAATGGTTGGTTCACCTCTTGTTCCTGAACTGGGGTGGCCCACACTGAATTCACTTCACCCCCACTCTTGTTTTCTCCCAAATGAAACCATTTTTAGGCAGTGCACAGCAAAGTTTTAGAGGTTTCATTGATAATCTCTGTCACTCTACATTCTTTAAAAACAATCTCTCTTTCAGTAGTTTGATGAGATTTATTTTATTTGTTTGTACAAGCATTTCCTCTGGGCTTAATCTGATCAGAAAAAGACATTTAGGGGTTTCTTTTGGGGTGGTTTCAGTCTATAAAATGTCTCAGAACTAATCCAATATTTCCACAAAAATAATCCCATTCTCAAGTGATCACTCTGAACGCTGTGAGATGTGACCCTAACGACCAAACAATTAACTGTGTAATTAAAGGAGTGGAAAACTCATGGAAAACTGGGATTTTTCTGTGCCTGTGGAAGAGGAACCCTCTGTTTGTGTGACTGTTAGATGAAATCTTCAGCTCTTTCAGAATCCACGAGAGGAAAACTTCCCCACCCGTGGCTGATGTGAGCATCAATGTGGGATGTGTGGAAGAGGAGGGGAATAAATCCATGCACAGAACCAAGGAGAGGGGAAATATTAAATATTAACCACATTCGATATATTTTCGATATATTAAATATTTATAAATATTATTATCATATAATAATATTTTAAATATTAAAATATAAAATATTGAAATCCATTTCGCTCATTCCAGTGACTGAAATATTAAAATCCATTTCACTCCTCTCCACTGAGGGAGGATTTTTCCCTGTATCCCTTTCCCACCACTTTATTATTTTATTTGACTTCCAACACACCTCACAATGATTTGCTGATGATTCTCTCACCAAGAAAAAAAAAATCAAACAAAATCAACTTCCAGCAAAGAAGGCTGAGAAATTTTTTATTTTTTCCCAGTGCAAACATCAGAAATCCAAGTTTTCATGTGTTGGGACTGGGATTTTGGAATTCTGGCAGGCAGATGGGCCAGATCATCTCCCACAGGTCCCTGAATCCCTTAATTTTCATTGTTTTAATCAAGTTTGGAGCACACCCAACTGCAAATCAAGGGAAACTTCCTCAAATAAATAAATAATCTGGGATTAATCTGTTTTAGAGGGAAATTTATCTCACCCCAAGGTGCTCATCCAAGACGTTTGAGATGAAGCACCTCTGACTCTGCTCTTTTCTCCCCAGAGCAAATGAGCTGCTCAGAGACAGAAATTATTTCTAGGCAGATGAAGTTGGAGGAAGATTAATAAGGTAAAAATGCTCGAAGCTTTGCCAAAGCAAGAACTCCCAGCTCAGCCTGGACACCAAAATAATTGGATATTTTCACATTCTTCTCAATTATTTATTGGCTTCCCATCAATAAAATCAGGATAATGTTCCCGATTCAGAGGGATTTTCCAAAGATGATTAACACTGGAAAACCATTCAGGAATGCCACAAAAAAAATAAAAATTAAAAATGAAATAAAGCCCAGGAGGAAATGGACTGTTCTGTCTTTAGAACAGCCTTTGAACTGTGGGGAGAAAATACTCCTGGAAGAACTTGTGCGGAATAAATTCCAGTTTTAAAGGGAATTGTGCTGCTGTCTGGGAATGGTTCTCACCCTGGGAGGTTCCATGGAAA
Organism: Serinus canaria; assembly: GCF_022539315.1. Classification (NCBI taxonomy): domain Eukaryota; kingdom Metazoa; phylum Chordata; class Aves; order Passeriformes; family Fringillidae; genus Serinus; species Serinus canaria. The sequence goes on from NC_066315.1 coordinate 1,936,021, forward strand.
TACAGGAGGCTGCTGGAGCATTGAGCACGAAGGAAAAGTGCAATAAAAGGGAGAAAGGTGAGGCTGCATCAGCTGCTTTTATTCTGGCTTCTCCTGATTGCTGAGAAATTCACTTTGCACCTGGCAGCCCACTGGGGTTTTATCACCCAAATTTGTGTGCCTGAGTTGGGCTGTGTGTGCACTGGGGGGAAAAACCTGATAATAAAAATTAGACAAGGAGAAACAGGAATTAGACAAGAATAGAGAGCAAAAGCTGCTCTGAATTCTTTCCCCTTCTGGGTGTTTTTTCTACTTTCTCAAGAATAAAATCTTAATTGTGGCCTCTTTCCCAAGATGAGGAAAACAAAGCAAAAATGAAAGTAAAGTCCACTGTGGTTGGGAACCTCCAAAAGAACGACTTTGAATATCGTTAGTGAAAGAGCTTTGGGACATTTTAAAGTTCTCCATCACTTCTGAAATTGCTTTTCATTGTTTGGGAGGAGATTTGTGATTCCGAGTGTCTCATCTGATACAGATATGATACACATTATTAGAGATGTGATATTTGCACGTTTTATGAATATGTGTTCAATATATATTTAAATATTTATCTAAATACATATATTCCAGTTATATTCATGCTAATATTTATAACTATAATTTCAATAAGTTTATATTTATACATTCATCTATAAATATAAATACAATATTTATATTTTATATTTATATTTATATTATTTATATTTATTTTATTTATATTTATATTTATATTTATATTTATATTGTGTGCTGTATAATCAACATAGTTAATGCTATTTAATATTATTTATATTATTATTATAATTATTAATACTGTAAAATATAGGGTCTATATTTTATACATATGTGACATTGTTATATTTATATATTTTTATGTTTAGTAATTTAATATTTATCTATTGATCCATTCTATATAGCAATATAATACTTGTATTATTAATTATAATTTAATATATAATATATTATTTATTTTATATTTAAATATATTTTATATATATTTTTGTATATATATATAAAATATATTATTTTATTTATATTTTATACAATTCTACATTTTATTTATATTTATATATTTATATACTGAAATATTTATTTAATAATTTATATAAAATATATAAATTTCTTTATATATTTATGTATTTATATGTTATCCATTTATGTATTATATATTTATCTATTAATCTATTAATCTATTTATCCAAATATATATTTATATATTTATATATTTATCTAATTTTATATCTATATATCTATATATCGATATACTTATATATTGATAGATTGGTATATTGATATATTGATATAGTGATATATTGATATATTGGTATATTTATAAATTTAAATACTTATATATTGATATATTTATAAATTTATAAATTTGTCTTTACCGCCAGCCAGTTCAGGTTCATGTACACGATACATGTAGAAGTCCTGGAATTCCTAAGGAATTGGGAATGCCCCTCCCAAATGCTAGGAAGGAAGAGTCAGCCATAGACCAGGAATCAATGGCGAGTGCCCTCATTGCCATGGCAACGCCGCCATCCCAAACAGCGGGCGGCCATTCCAGGGATTCTCAGGTGCCAACAGAATTATTGTCCAAGGCCGATCTCCCTCTCCTGCCTTCCCACCTCAGCTGAGGCAATCTGGGCTGCAGCATTAACAGCAGCATCCGTCTAAATTTGGAGCAGGAGGGCCACGGGAGCAGCCTGGGTGGGAACGGGGCGATTTCGGTTTGTTTTGTGCTGTTTCCAGGCTCGGCCCCGGATTTGTCTGGCATTGCCTGGGTGTTGCCATAGTGACCTTTGATAAATCCATGTTATGGATGCTGTGGAACATAAAGCAGGGAGGGGAAGTCCGTGGAATCAAGCAGGGGGGCTGGGAGCTTCAAAGGCATTTTGGTCAGATTTAGTGCTCTCATCCGTTCTAATAAATGCTTTGCTCTTAATTAAAAACTGCGTGTCTGCGAGCCTGGAAATTCATTCCACCTCGGGGGAGTTTCTATGGGAAAATTCATATTGTCCAAAGCAGTTGGCTGGATTTGATCAGTCTGTGTAATTTATATTTATTTAATGGGGGTAAAGTTCTACCTTTGCCTCACCGTTACCGTTCCTTCTAAAAGTTCTACCTTTGCCTCGCCGTTACCGTTCTTTCTAAACATTTCTTAAATCACGAGAGAAAATAAAATGTTCAGGTCATTCCTCATCTTGAAAGGCAAAGACCTCACTTTTTTATGGGTGACCACCTAGAAATTGGAAGTTGAGTCCAAGCTGGGGAGAAATGAGTGTTGGGAAAAGAGTTTTCACAAGCTCCTCTGGGAATGGTCACATTTCCATGGCTGCTGGAATTCCAGGAGCATTTGGACCCCCTCCCTTAGGGTGGAATTGTTGGGGTGTCTGTGCAGGGACAGGAGTGGGACTTGATGATCCCTGTGGGTCTCCTACAAATCAGGATATTCCACGATTCCATGAGCCATGAGCAGATTAAGGTACTTTGAGAGAGCTTATTCTGCTCTAAGTCTGAGACATTCAATCCAGAATACCATTCAAGGTTTAAATTTTAAATGGCAAACCCCAGACCAAGGGCATCCATAGCTGTTGCTACCATCAGGAATGAACACCTCCATTTTATCCCTAAAAACATCCAAAATTTGGGGACATCCAAAATTTCACAGCCTGGCCAAGGCAGGACCCAAGTGCAGCTCTGGAGAAATCTCTGGGCCTCTGTGTTTTAAAGCCTGTGTTCATCCTGCTCAATTCTTTAAGAAATCCACTGGAACCCCTCTCTGATGAGCTTCTTTATTCCTCCTGGGAGCACAGTTGATCCCAGCAATCATCAATCACCACCCAGAAATGGGGTGAATGCTCCACATGTCTTCACAGAGCTGCCAGCCAGAGCCTGCTGATTAACTCAGCCGAGTGCTGAGGGCAGAATTAATCTCCCTTAACTGCAGCCATTTCAAATGTAAGCCCCTGCTTTAAGCCAGGTTTCCTGCTTTTATCAGGGAAAGGTCACTCGGGAGGGCACTCATCCCATCTATTTTGGGCAATTAGCTAAGGATGGATGAATCCCACAGAGGGGTCTGTGGCAGCAGAGTAAATTTTGGGTGATGATCTCCCTCCCAAAGACCAGCAGCAGTGTCATGTTCTCCTCATTATTTATATTATCAGGGAGGGCTCTCCAGCTTTGCTGTCCTCTGCCTGGCACTGCTTCCTCATCCAGCGCTGCATCCAGCTGGGACCAGTTCCCAGTGTTGTGTTTTGGGTTTGTTTGTTTGTTTTAAATTATGGAATCACAGAATGGTTTGAGACTTTTAAATATCATCAAGTCCAACCCTTCTGCCACAGACAGGACATTTTTTGCTAGACCAAGTTGTTCAAAACCTGAGCACTTCCAGTGATGGGGCATCCACAACTTTTCTGGACAACCTCTTCCAGTGCCTCCATCCTCATCATAAAAAGAATTCTTCTTTTCTATGTCTAATTTAAACCCAACCTCTCCCAGTTTATAACTCTTCTCCCTTATCCTGTCAGTACAGACCTTGGAAAAAAGTCTTAGGATCATGGAATGGTCCTGTAAGGGCAGTTCCTTACTGGATGCCAGAAAAGCAGCTGAAAGCAGGAGTCATCTCATCCGCCTCAAAGGCACAAAACCTTCCCCTGGAAATTCCTTGTCCTCTGTCCTAAATCAGCTTTTACTGCCATGCTGGTGGCAAAGCAGGGATCTGAGGGTGGGATGGAAATGAATCCAGGAGTGGCTGGAAGAATTCAGAGGAAGCGTGAGCAAAGCCTGGAAATCACACACTGCAAGGGGAAACTAAGAAAATTCCACTGTGGAATCTCAAAAACTTGAGATTAGGATGGGCCTGAGTCTCTGGCTCTCAGGGCTTCCACAGGACACAGATTTCTAATGATGGAGAGGTTGTTAGAGTTTGAAAAATGTTCTTTGGCTAGAGAAGAGAAGCTCCAGGGAGAACTTAGAGCCCCTTCAGTATCTAGAGGGGCTCCAGGAGAGCTGGAGAGAGACTGGGGACAAGGGATGGAGGGACAGGACAAAGGGAATGGCTTTAAAGTCAAAGAGAGGAGATTTAGAGTGGGATATTGGGAAGGAATTCCTGGCTGTGAGGGTGGTAAGTTCCTGGCACAGAGTGCCCAGAGCAGCTGTGGCTGCCCCTGGATCCCTGGGAGTGTCCAAGGCCAGGTTGGACATTGGGCCTTGGAGCAGCCTGGGAGGTCTCCCAAGATGAATTTTAAGGTCCCTTCCAACCCAAACCATTCCATAATCCTACAACCTCATTCTGCCAGGCTGGAAAAAGCAACAACAACAACAAAACCCCCAACACCCCCAAAATCCTAAACTCTGTGTAGCAGAGGTAGCAAGAAATGGCGATGCCAACAAGGGAAGCAATGGATTTCCCGATGGAAGAGGGGTTTCAATAGGTACCAAATTCCATGGAAGACTCTCCAAGTGAAGCAGCAGACAAGAGCAGGGTGCAGCTAAACCCTGGCTCTCTTTGTCCCATTTTGTGCCAACGAAGGTGATTGAATTGGGGTTTTTTTGGTTTTTATTTTGCTCTCCAAGCCGTCCCACCAGGAAGGAGAAGCAAACCCTTGGTCTAGTCGCCAGCAGGACACTAGGTGGCCCACAAGCCACACTCAGGCTGTCCCACACACTCCCACTCCCACTCCCACTCCCAGGGAGCCGTGGTGGGACCCTGGGGAAGGGCTGGAGCACCCAGCAGTGGGAGCTCTGCGTGGTACTGCCAGGGATATTGCCCATTACACGATTTGTACATATTTAGGCTTAGCCACCCTAAGCTGATTGCAGGTACTTAAAATTGCTTTTGTGCCATGAGCACTTAACACTAAACCTCTTTTAATTTGCACCGTGCTACTCAGAGAGATCATATCATTCTTCTGCTCCACGCAAATTCCCAATCTGGCAATCCTAGACCGCTCGGGTGTTTTTTTTAAATAATAATTAAAAAAAAGAATTTAATAAGGATTTGAGTTTCTTTATTGAGCTTTTATTGTCCGGTCTTGTAATTGAATCACTCTGCTGTGACAGAGAGACTGAGGCTGTTATTAGCAAATTCTATAAACAATGGGCTTGATCCCTTTATGAAAAAGCATTGTAGGGGGAATAGTTAATCTGGGCTCAAAAAAAAAAAAAATGAAGCTCTGGGAGGGAAAGGAGGGGGAAATACAATTGCAGATTCCAAATATTTAAAACTGTTTCTGCACTTTGCCACTCCAGCCCCCTCCTCCCTCCACTTCCCTTCTCCCACCACCTGGCTGCTCAAATCCCTTTTTGTTCTTTGTGCCCTGAGTCTCTGAGGCAGAACTTGTTTGCAACACGATCACCAGGGAGGAAATCTTGTCTCCAGAGCAAAGCCTCCTCTCTGAGAGGGCCACGTTGGTGCTGCTTTTCTGGGCAGCTCTGGATTTTTGATGGCAAATTCCAGCACAAATGGAAAGCTGGGACTCCAAGCAGATCCCAAGGAAGGGGAAGTTGTGCTCACCAGATGTTTAATTTGAACATCTCCATTGAAATTGGCCATTCTGGTCTCCCTTGGCAGCCAGTAGAGTTCTAGTCAGAAATATTGGTGGCAGTGGATGCACTCCATCCCATTCCAAGGTAGAAAATTGGACAAATCTATGGATATTCCCTAATCATGCCATGCTTGAGCATAATATCCATGGGCTATGAAAGATCCAAGGGCTTTCTCTTTAGTCAGTGTGTTAATGGTAGAGATGCTTGAAATGAGCATGGAATTTCTACTGGCATCAAGTTTTCCAGCTGGAACCTTGAGTCCTGGGAATCTCTTTGTTTGTGTAAGTAATAAATGAGGATTTCTGTCGGAACATCAGCTCCCTGCTCTGATATTCCAGGGCACATTCAAGGTACACAGGGAGTCAGACAAAGCTCTGGCTGTAAAGTTGATTTTGCCAACACTGGAAAAAGGTCACTGTTTCATTGTCTGGGTCCTCTGCTCCTTTCCCAACTTCTCCAGGGCAAAGTCTGCCCCTTACTTTGCTTTTCCAGGTCACTCCAGGACCTGGATCTTGTCTGTGGTCACGTAGCACCACTGTTGAACAGCAGGTATTATTGATAATAAAGAATTGATCGGGTCTGGGGTGATAATGAGCTAAAGGAAATGTTGATCAATACGTTATCATGAGAGTTCTAAATGTGAACTTCAACCCAGAGCCTGAAGAAATCAGTGGAGCTCCATTTAGACTCCCACTGACCTTGTTTAACCAAAACTAAGACCTTCTTTTCTTCTTTGAGGCATCAAAAGTAAGGCTGATTATTCAGATATGGAAGAAAGGAGATGATTGTGTGAATAATAAGCATGAAAATAAAAAAAAAAAGAGGCAGAAATATGAATATTTTTATGAAGCTGGAAGATAAGCAGTTATATTTTTGTGTTGAATAGGAAGAGTACCCTTGAGCAAAGCATGGAAGCTGGAACATCATCAAATTTGGGAAAGATTGGATGAGGGTTAAGAAACTGGGAATAAAATGACAGCTTATAAAAACAATTCATTCTAGGGACAGCAATGGAAAATCAGATTTGAGGTGTTTTTGGGGTTTTTTTTGGTGGAGAGTGGATCAATTCCTATTTTATCTTGGTGCATCTCTTTTGTTGTATCAAATAGGAAGGGAAAAGTGTCAAGGGGTATAAAAAGTCTCTGGTAGCTGTGACAGAAGCAAGGGGAGGAGAAGGAATTTATTTCCACCAAATACTAACAAAGCAAATCAAATAAACCCCCAAAAAAAGCTTGGGTTTATCCATTTTAGCTTTATTTGAGTCAGATTTCCAGTGCAGAAAAGGTTGAGGTTGGAGGAGGAGATGCAGCTGCTCAGAGGTGCAGCACGAGGATGGGCAGTCACAAGCTGTACAAAGGGAAATTACAGCTGGATTAATGAAAAATATCCTCAAAACTCAGCTGGATAAGGGCACAGTCCGTGTATAGAGAGCTGGGAAAGTGAATGGGAAAAATTCAGTAGGAGTGGGAACCAAATCTGTGAATGCAGCCCTAAAATGGGAATGGGTGGAAAACTTCACTGATTAAAGAGTTTTTTTGCTCTGAATTCCACTCGTGTCTCAATGAGCTCCTAAAGCCTGGATGGAGAGAAAAATTCGTATTTCCCACCAGGAGAAATGACCTGATTTGTGATTCCATCCAAATTTTGGACCCTAATACATAGGTTTGGACAATATATAAATCTGAACACGTGTGCCAGGCATTTTTCCTGTGTAATGTATAGAAAAAAAAAATTAAGCCAATTATTTTACTGTGATGAAATTGAAAAGTTGATCTAGGGGTTTCTATGGTCACAGACCTGTTTATAGGTTTGGTGCTCCCCCAGCAGTTAAAGGGAAGCCTGGTGACCAATAGGAAAGCAAGAGCTCATTCTCCACATTCCATTAGCTTCAGAATTCCACATTAAATGATGGCTTTAGTGCCATGTGGTGAAGTCTGATATGAAGAAGAACAGGGGGGAAAATTAATACATACACAGGTGTGCACTTGCACACACGTTGATGTGTGAAATGTCAGTGTATCCACGTATATTTTGCACAATTGGCCTGTCTGGTTTCCTTTAGGAAATAACAAATGTTGATGAAGTGAAGCAAAAATCTGGAAACCTCTGCACTGTTAAGGTTTGGTTCAGTCTGGATTTGGGGTTGGGATTTTTGTTTTAAATTGAACTCCATGGACGGCCTTGCTGCAATTCTAATTTTCTGGAGTCAGCCTGGAAACCACAAAGTGGAATTCTTTCCAGGCACTGTGACTTCCAACACGTAACCTAAATAACAATGCTGTTTTTACCTAATGGTCTAAACATCTTAAGTATTAAATGAGGGATAAATTTGCCATGAGGTCAAGAGTTAAAAACTCTGAAATAAAAGAGCTTTGAGAAATGCGAAAGACAGCGGTAATATGATTTCCATACATCAATTTTCTTTTCAGATTACAATTCCACCAGCAAAAATTCCCTGGATTTACGTTATGGCCGTTCCAAGTTTATCTTAAACCACAAACTAGAAAGGTTCTGGTGTTCATGTGCTCTGCCTTCACCTGGTTCTTCTGACCGAGCATGAAAAACCAAATTGAACTTTCTTAGGCAGAACAGGTCAGGCAAAAATTGTCTCCTCAGTATCAATAATGCAAAAGTGGAGGGAGTTTTAAGAAAAAAAAATCCTTATTGAGCTTCCACACATTGGGAAAAGTTTGTAAAAGACGTACTTTGCTACAGAAAAGGTGTGAGAAAAATTAATTTTTTTGGTTCTAAGGAGGGTAGAAAGCTGCAAAGCTCTGGGTGAAATAAAGAATCTCTAAAATTATTTAGAGATCTTGGAATACTTTGCTCTGGTGAGAGTATGGACATGGACACCTGCACGGCTCAGATTAAAAGGTGGCATCACCAGGTTCATTGACATTTATGATACAAATTGATTATTGCTCCCAGGGGTGAATTCTACTTCTCCCATCAATTCTGCTCACACTAAAACTTTCTGCTAAGGTAGCACACCCTACCAACCTGTCTAAATTAACTCCAGGGTCGTGTTTTTGGGGAGGTTTGAGACTTACACTCTGTCTAAGGTTTTAATTCAGCTGTGAAGGGAAAAACACAGCTTTGAACAATCCTTATTTCATTTTCTAGCACCGACTTTCTCCATCCTTGAGCCATTCCTCGTCAGCTCTGAGGCCATTTCTGTGTCCCAACATACCTTGACTGGAAATCTCCAACGCTGGGGGGTGTTATGATTATCCAGAGTGACCCTGGCTGGAATATCTCCATGCTTCCCCAATTTTAGCAATTTCAGGTTGATCTGATTAGGTTTGGCACACAAAGACGGGGACAGGCTGAGTCAGAATTTGGCTGGAAGGTGAAACTTTTCCCTACCAGACCCAACCGCCGCCGCTCCGGGATGTGGTGCGGGTAATTCCAGAGGTGTTTTGCTTTTTTCCAGTGCCTTTATTTTTCCCCTCAAGTTCCCTGCTCTGGCCTGGACACATCGATGAGCTGAGCTCTCACAGCTGGGAAGTCACTCAGTGTTGAGCAGCCCTGAAGCCCAGGCAGTGTGGTGGGAAGAAGGAATGAAGGATCGTTTCCAGAGGAGGTCAAAGCACCACAATCCATGCTCTCATCCGTTTTTCCAGGGGACCAGCATTGACAATTCCTCTGCTTTCTCCTGCAATGCCTCAGCTGGTCAAAGGAGGGAATGTTGGGAGCAGAGCATTTATTGGAATAAAGGGTTTATTGGAGTAAAGGGTTTATTGGAGTAAAGGGTTTATCTCAGACAAGCACATTCTCAATTTGTAATTCCACGTGGATGTTTCTGAAGCTGTTTCCTCCTTGTGTTCCTTAGTAAGGATTCCAATGAACTCCCACTGAGGTCGGACCAACCCTCCAATGAGGAGCACTTCGAGAGTTCCACTGGCACTGGGAAGTTCATTCCAATGCCATTCCAAGAGTGGAAGTAAGGAAAAAGGAGAAAAAAAAAAAGGTTAGAGAAAAAAAGGTTGAAATTTTTGCCAAAATTCTAGAAGTTGCATCTCTTTGGCAGGGAAGACAAACCAATGTTTGCTGCTTTGCAAAATTCAGTGAATTCTGACAGAAATGTTTCTGCTTCAAAACACAAAGGATTTCCTGTGATCCAAGAAAGTGAAATTTTGCCTCATGTGTTTTACATAAAATAATGAAACAAAGCATTAATTCTGCTTGGGCACCTCCTACAATGTTCTGAATTCATTGTTGCTACATCTTTAATTTCCTTTAGAAGAAGAAGACATTTTTCAGAGGAAACAAGCTGTGGAAATATTTTCCAGCAGAAATTGGTGGTGAAAGATCAGTGAAGAAGAGCCATAGAGACAAGAACCATGGGAGCTGCATCGATGGGAATTCGCTGATGGAGAGGAAATCTCAAGAATTAAGTAGGAACATGAAGCTTCCATGGTTAGAAATAAAAAATCAACAATTTTCAACAAGTTTTTCCTGCAATCCCAGATGCCATCCTTGGTACACAAAACTTTTCTTATCCTGTCATGGAATCATTGTTTGAGGTAGGAATTTTCTCTTTAAAGATGGAAATAATGGAGAACAAAGAAGAACCTGGTGAAAGTATCTGCTGGAGAGCAGGAGGAGAGGAAGAGGAAATGGCAAAATTCCTGAAGTGATGAGCAAAGTAAATCAAGCTACAGGGAGAACTTTAATTAATCAAATGGGTTTTGGATAGCAACTGTAGCCAAACATATCCCAAACGTCTCCTGTGGGAAAAAAAGGATCAGCCAGGAAAGATCTGAATTTGAAAGCTTTGAGTGTTTTCTGCCTGATCTGTAACTCTGGCGTGGCTGATAAACATCTCCCTGTTCAGGTGAGGAGAGAAGACTTCACCTGTCTAAGGCTCACATTTCTCAGGGAAATAATTGAAGCAGAAGATGACTGGGATGGAAATCTGGGATCTGACCAACCAGAGAAGAAGGTTTGGCATCACTTTATCATTTTCCTAAGGAAGCAATCACAGGATATCAGCTCCAAAAACATTGGAATAAAAATATTTTATTCATGTTAACAGCATTTCATCCATGCCATGGGATTTTTGTCAACCCATTGTGTGGTCTGGTCACAGATTTCCTGGGAAATCACTGGAGACAAGCACATCTCCAAGGGATGATTCTTTTTAGTTATGTTAGATACCTACTGGAATTTGGGAAGAATCGTCTTCCAGAGGTGTTTTTTTCTCCCTGGACTATCCAAAAAACTTGGCATGGATTTTTTCATTCTTTGATAGATCAGCTTTCAAAAAAAAGGTGCAGAAGAAATAAATATTGCATGTTTCTGAATCAAGTTGCTAAAATAATTTATTTGCAACTTCAATAACAAAGGTTAAGAAATAAAAACATTTGCCTTTCCCTAAATCCCGACTTTGTTTTCCTAAGAAACATGAAATAAAATAGAATTTTTTTGGTCAGCCTTATTGAGTCTACCACCACATCTTCAGCCAAAATAGGTCATAATCTAGTTTTAAAAAGTTGAAATCTCTGTTTGCAAAAAAAAAAAATTTTTAAACAAATCTTCTCCAACTGACGCATTTAGGCCCAAAATGCACAAAATTATAGGAAAAACCCATCGTGGATGTCTGGGAAGCTTTGGCAGCTCAACTGGCAGTGATTTTAGTGGCTGTAGAAGTGTCTGGTTGAGCATCTCCAGGCTGTGCTAATCCTGGGGGTCAGAAAACAGCCAGACTTTCCACGTCCAGGTGACAACATCCGTGATGTTCCCCTCTTCAAACTTTGGCACGTTGAGGATTGGAGAGGGGAACATTCCAATCTTCCCCTGAATCCCCTGGCTCTCGTTGAGTTAAGAAGTTGAAGGGCCAGAAGGAAAAGTTTGGAGAGCAGAAGGTGTGTGCTGGTTCTGTGGGATGTTCAGGGGAACAGAGGGGAGGAGCCCACGTCACTCACCAGGAGTGGAGGGAGGACCAGGTCCCTTCCCAGGTGGATTGAAGAGCTCTGGGAGCCTTTAGATTTGAGTCAGGGAAGGGGAATGGCAAAGGGGGTGTCAGGTCAGCTGGGGAGAGTGGAAAATCCAGCAGCACCATGGAAAAATCTAATCTGGGATATCTGAGGAGGAAATTTTTCATCTTCAACTCCCCTTTGCATTGTCATGACGAAACCTGGACAAAATTCCATAAATGGCTGGAGCTCCCTGAGTGTCTGGGGATCCCTGCTCATTAGAAGAGTGTGGGTTTAATCTGAATGGCACCAAGAGCCACGACCTTTGAATTTGACTTGGCAGAGCCAGGAGGGCTATCAGTGTTCTGGGAAATCAGCCTGAATTCAATTGCAGCTCTAATCTAAAGAACCCGTGCCTGACCCGTTTTATTGCACTGAGCTCAGCACCAGGCCAGGGCTCTGGGGGAAAATGCGTTGGAGCTCTCACGTAGCCCGAGGAGACGTCTGCTTCAGCAGGTTACCTCTTCATCTTGGGGATGAATTCCATCACAAAGAGCCTGGGAAGAAATTAGATTGGAATTAAGGTGGATCCTCACCTAACCTGATCCATCGAAGGGTTGGATGTCTATTCCAAACCAACCATCTGCCAGTCTCCAGACAATGGGAAGACTGGAATGTCCAGAGGAAGGTTCTTCCCATATATTTTAGGTTCAGATTAATACTTTTTAGCTTTTTCCACTGGATAGATGTGATGCAGAGAGTTCTGTTGACTAAACATATAAATTTTATATTACTGTAGTTAGGTGAGATAATAAATCTATTTTAGGGCCACGCAAACCTCTTTTTCTGAAAGACTCAGAGTGTTTTTGGTCACGTTTTCAGGTGTTCCTGATCAAAAGCACTTTACATATAATTAAGATGAATAATCTTAATGAAGATAAATAATCTTATGTAATTTCAAGGGAATGGAGACTTCAGGTAAAATTCCACGTGTCACAACACAAACATTTAGTGTATCCATGGCGATGACACTGCTGAGCAGAACTTACCAAATGCTTCTGTTGCTGTGGGAAGGAGGGACAGATTCCGTCTTTCTGCAGCTTCATGTGACTCTGGAATCACGTTTCTGGATGCTGGATGCAATTAAATTCATCAGCTATAAAGATCTCAGTGCCCCTAACCACACGCTGACACATTTTCAACCGTCAGGTTTTACCAAGCCTTTTCCCAAGAAATGACTAATTTTGAAAACGTTTTCATGTTTGCCCTTAAGGTACCAATGGTTTCCATTTATCCTCGCAAACTCCTGTGCTCATTTCATCACTGATTACTGCACAAAGTCTGATCCAAATATGAGGGAAAACTTCTTTACTGGAACAGAGACCTTGTGGAGTCTCCTCTGGAGAGTCAAAATACAACTGGACACCATCCTGTGGAACCTTCTCCAGGTGAACTTTCTTTAGGATGAGGGTTGGCCCAGGTGTTCTCCAAAGGTCCCTTCCAATCCCAACCATGCTGGGATTGGGATTCTGGGGAAAGAGCTTTTGTTTCTTGACATTGCTGAGATTCAGTCAACAATGAACAGGATACGCTCTAGAATACATCAAAATTTTGGACATACTCATGATGAACCCACATTCTCTGTAAAAATTTGGATTATGGGTTCATTTAGTCACCAACAAACAGCTCCCTCCAGTTTCATCCCAAATTTCTGTGATATAGGACAATGCTCAGCAATCCTTTGTCTCTCAGACACAGATTATCCACGGAAGAGGTGCCCCCAGGAGCTCAGGTAAAGGTGAGCACCATCCAAAAACACATTCAGTCATGATCTGAGTCAGGGCAGGCTGCTCACACCACGGCTTGTGAGTTAAAGGGAATATATTGGAACAGGGTGTCCAGAGCAGCTGTGGCTGCCCCTGGATCCCTGGAAGTGTCCAAGGCCAGGCTGGACAGGGCTTGGAGCACCCTGGGATAGTGGAAGGTGTCCCTGCCATGGCAAAGGTGGAACTGGATGATCTTTACGGTTCCTTCCAACCCAAACCATTCCTGATTCCATGATGTGGTGCTGGGTAGTGCTAATAGGTGAAGGATCAATCACCCCATTATCATCTCGAGTCACCTCAGGTAAAATATGAGATAAATATTTTCTTCGTCCCAAATGAAATGGAGATTTTGGGCTGAATTCCTTTGTACAAAGGTGGGAGTCTGCAGCTCTTTGGAAAAACTTCCAGTCTCTGGATTTACCTCTCTTTCAAAGTCCCTTTCAGAACTACTAAGGAATAAGTATTTGAAGGTACTTTACAATATTTTCCAGCCCTGTGTGTCTTCCCCTTCCCACAGGACACTCAGCACCCGTGTGGGGGCAGCTGGATGGGGCCTCTGAGGTAGGAATTGTCTTGCAGACCAGGCTGCCCACATTTATTTGTGTCTCCAGCATGGAGCTGGGTGTCTAAGCTGCCATCAAAACAGAGCCTGGCTGGGGCAGGAGATCTGCTCCAAGACCCTCTCTCACCAGCATCCCTCTCCATTGTCCATGCTCCCACATCAGGACTGGCTCCTCCTCCTCCTTCACCTTGCCAAATCCCTTGAGAATCCACCCACAACCCGTAACAGGCAATTCTCTCTGCCTGTTGAGCAGACCACTGCAGACCTGTCAGCCTCAGGACTCTCTTGCAGGGTGTCTGTCCTTCCCACATCACCCAGGCACCCATTCCCAGCATTGTTTCCTAATTGTGCGCAGATTTCTGACCACCAGCCCCCCTCTCTTTCACTCCTCTTCCTCAACTCATAATTGATCAGACACTGAACAGCTGCTGGCTATTTTCTCTTCCCGAGAAGCCCACAGTAATTGTATGTATGGGCTCCAAATCCCTAAACATTTGGAAAGGAGAAGGACTTGAACAGGAGCCAGTTCTTTATTCAGTGCTGGTACCAGCAGCAGTGGCAGGCATTTCAATCAGATCAGGAGGGGTAGTGAGGGTGGGGCCTCTTGGGGTTGTCAGATTTGCTGAGATTCACTTGGAGAGGGAAGGAAAAGAAGGGGAAAATGCTCAAGAGAGAAAAAACTGAAACCAGCAATCAAGAAACCAAGGCAGCTCGCACAGTTGGAATCTGTCCCAGCTGCAGAGCTCTGAGATTACTCCCTAAACCAAAGGGCATTGTTTGTGTCCATGATCACCCCCATTTCCCAAAGTGTGGATTTCTCCATGCTGAATGGACCAGTTTGATCCCAGTTTGATCCCAGTTTAACCTCAGGGTGCTCCATTGGGAGCATTTCCATCTTCAGGTCCTGTTCTAACCCCTCTGGAGAGGAAGACACCTCAGCAGAGGCAATTCTCACCTGTGCTGGAGGTGTTTCTCCTGCTGTTTTTTTACTGTGTGGGAAGTGAAAGCCAACTCCCTCCTCATCAGGACATCTCAGCTTTGGGACAGGACTTGAAGGGATGAGTTCAAGTGACCTGTGTGCGACAAAGCAAACTGAGGATGTCAGAAGCAGAGTAACCAAGCCAAAAATTGCACCTCAGGGATATTCCTGAGCTGCCTTAAAAGAGTTTTCCCTCACATAGGTAAAGCCACCTCTTCACTAGGCTGCTTCCCCAATACTGACATTGAAATCTGTGGAAGAATCAGAGCTACCATGGCAGTGGGATGCTCCTCCATCCCTGCCAGGAGCAGAGACCCCTTCCACCATCCCAGAGTGCTCCCAGCCCCATCCAACTTGGCCTTGGGCACTTCCAGGGATCCAGGAGCAGCCACAGCTTCTCTGGGCACCCTGTGCCAGGGCCTCTCCACCCTCACAGGGAAGAATGCCTGATATTTAATCTAAACCTACTCTCCTTCAGGTTAAAGTTATTCCCCTGTGTCCTGTCCCTCCATCCCTTGTCCCCAGTCCCTCTCCAGCTCTTCTGGAGCCCCTTCAGGCCCTGGCAGGGCTCTGAGCTCTCCCTGGAGCATTCTCCTCTCCAGAGGAACATTCCCAGCTCTCCCAGCCTGGCTCCAGAGCAGAGGGGCTCCAACCCTTGGAGCAACTTCTGGACCTGCTCTGGACTCATTCCAAAAAGTCAACATTTTTCTTGAGTCATCTTCATTTGATCAGAAATGTAAGGGTGAGCCACAATGAGACCAGTATTTCATATTTCACACTCTTTATAAAGATGGGTAAAGCAGAGGAGGATTTGATTTGATTTGATTTGATTTGATTTGATTTGATTTGATTTGATTTGATTTGATTTGATTTGATTTGATTTGATTTGATTTGATTTGATTTTTGGGGGGGTTGTGTAGAATCCTGGAATCAGCCAAAAATGCCACCCTTGAAACCCCTCAAAGGGCACAGCAATGAAAAGGTATTTTTGGGGGCTCTGTAAACTTTCTCTTTCCTCAAGTGGTGGGGTAAAACCTGGGGCCCATCTGCTCTGAGCCTTCCCTCTCCCGAGAGCCCCTCCATGAAACATCTCACAGACTCTGACAATGTCCTCAGTCTGTCCTGATCTTTTCCTCCAGCTCAGACTTGCGGGACAATTTTTTTTTCCCCCAAAAAGGATCACAATTATAATTGAATTTTGATTTTAGAAAGAAATATTTAGCTCTATCACCAAGAAAAAAAGAATTGATCCTCCACCACCCAAACCTTTCCCTGTAATTTTGTCATCTTTGTAAAATTTGAACTCCTGGGGAAAAGGAACACAGCCCCTGATGTGAAAATTGACACCTGAGCTGCTGCCATTTCAGTTTAAAAAAAAAAACAAAAAGAAAAAAGACAAACCAATATTGTAATTCCAGGAATAGCTGCTAAAATCTGATAAATTTTTTGCGTGGGCCCAGTAACCCTACACTGGACTTTTGTGGCTACTTCCTAGAGAAAGAGGAGAAAGCAAAGAAAATTCCTCCTGGACAAACAGCACATGTAATAGGACAATTGGCTGCGTTCCTGAGAGGTTCTCCATGCCAGCCATACAAAGAGTGAAACCCTAGGAGGGAGATGTGATTTCTGCCTTGGACCGAGCTTGCAGCGTGCTTAGACCTGGCTCAGGTGGAGCTGCCTTCCCAGGTAAAGCACAGCAGTCCTGGAATCACATAATTGGAGAAGGGGATGAAGAAATCAGCTCTGCTGGGAAGATCAACCATGCCCACACGGCAGCTTAGCTTTCCTCCCAGAAAGTGCCCTCACCCACGCAACTGTGACCACACAGAGGGGTTTCTCTGTCACCTTGGGGCCAGCGTCACCACTGGGGTCCTTGAGGGAGTCTGAACCCCATTTGAGACCAGTGCTGAGGGTTCCTCCTCACTCCTGATGGGCTGAAAAGCAGCCAAGCCACAAATCCTGAGCAGAAATCTTTCCCTGCAACGCCGAGTTCGTGTGAAATGAAGGTTGACAGATACAGCCTGACATTTGATTTTGGACAGAATTGTAACGTTGCAAATGCTGTGCTCCC
This sequence comes from Serinus canaria, assembly GCF_022539315.1. Classification (NCBI taxonomy): domain Eukaryota; kingdom Metazoa; phylum Chordata; class Aves; order Passeriformes; family Fringillidae; genus Serinus; species Serinus canaria. Next base: position 1,952,945 of record NC_066315.1, read on the forward strand.
TCCCCCAGTCCTGGGAGTCTGAATAAATGAGCAAAATGAGGAAAAATGCTTACAAAAAGCACATTTTTACACCAGAGAGAGACACATCCCCCACTAAAACACTGCAGCCTAATTTCTGCCTGCACGTCTGGGTTGGATTTTGAAAACACATTTTTTAGCATATTTACTCTCTTCATTTCAGTGAGCAGGCTCATCAGCAGTTGGTTAAGGAGTTATAAGAATTAAGGAAAATTAAAATTAAGGCAAGGCAATCGGTGGACCTGCACATTTTCCCTCATTTGTGTGGTTCTTGCGCTCGACATCAGCCAAATAAAGTCATGTTTGCAAATTCAACCCAATGATCCCTGGAAATTAGGAGGGAAAGAGATTATGGGAAAGGCAGCAGGAATTCTGGGAAGTCAAATCAGTATTAGGGTGACTTGAAAGACCTGTCACCTTGGGCTGTGGCAGCAAACAAGAGGAAGCTCTGATAAAGACCTTGGAAAGAATTTTGAGCCCTTCTAAACCGAAAGGCCAAAATGCAGCTGGGAAATGAGGCTGGAAAGTCTTGATTATCCTCCTCTGGGAATAAACCCCACCCAGAGGGAAGCAGGATGGAAAACACCAGATGTGGCTGATGTGAGAGGAGTCCAGATTAGGTAAAGCTCTGCTGTGACTGGCGCGGAATTGGGTCCAAAGCAAAGGACAAGGCTGTTAACATCAGCTCTTCCCTTTAATTCTGGAGCTCTGGAAACCTTTCCTGGAGGATGGGAAAGATGAAATGGAAGGAGAAACTGCTACATTCTTAGCACAAGAAGAAATTTATCTCAATTCACACTAAAATCTTGTCATTTGTGCCCTCAGCTCCCTTTATATTCCCTTTATCCCCACCAGGATTTTTTTGGGGACGAATCCTTGGATTTATTGCAGGATTCCACTAAAAGTTGAGATTAATTCTGTGCTAGAGGCCTTTGGTGAGAGCAGTTTTTGAGACACTGAAGCCAAGATCTCAGGTCCTGGAATCATAGAATATTCTGGGCTGGAAGGGGCCCACCAGGACCATCAGGTCAGACAAATCCCACTTGTTTTTCAAGGTGTGCAAAATCTGGTTGGTTGATTTTGAGGATGAAGCAGATTTTTTTTTGGAGGTTGGTTTTCTTTGCTCCACCTGGGACTACAAAGACTCTTCCTGTCCTTTTGCCACCACGTGTGAATTCTCTGGTCTCAATAAAAGGCTGAAATCGAACTGCAGCCTTTGCCTCCGTGGAGAAACCAACAGGAAAATTCCCTCTTCTCCCAGGATGATGGATTTCATCTGGTTTATAGGTACTCAATACCATCAAGTTTTGTACCCCTCAGTTAATCTTGGGTGTTATTGACTTTTTAATTCAAAACTAGAGGAAAGAGATGATTGTTTATTTGCATACCTGACATCCTGGATTCCAATTCCATCATCCAGGAACAGACTCAAAATGGATCTGGTCCTTCAACTCATCAGACCTTGCATATAAACAGGGAGTTACAGCAAGGCTGCAATCAAAAAGTCCCATTAATTGTCCCAATTCATCTGATTGTCACAGATAAAGCATTGTTTTACTTTGATCTGACTTCTCCCACCTTATCACTCCCTCCTTATTCCATGTATTTGATGTTTCATTCAACAAAACACAGGGACGGGTTCCCCTCTGCTGCACCCCGAGCTTCTGTCCCAAAAATCCAAAGCAAATTTCAAAGCTAAACAAGGTTAAAAATAGGTTAGAAACAGGCCAGTCCTGAAGGGCATCGGCACATGTTTACACGGCTACAATGATTTTCCTTTCCATCGAGGCCACAGTTTCCAGCTCTGGCTTGTCAGGAGTTTCTTCGGGATAATTATCCCATCGCCACAGCCCTGGCAGCTGGAGGCACTCTCACCCTCCCAAATTGCACATTAATTTGGAAGCGGAGAGGACGTCACAGGGAAGCCGAGGCCAAGGGCAAATCCAAACACCTTGGATCCACCACTTCATCACGGAGCTGGCCAGAAACCTCCCTCAAGTTGCCAGAGAGGGATGAGGCCATGGAATGAGCTTCCCACAGATGGATAACGTGGGAGTGAAGGCGCTTACGAAAGGACCTGTTTGAACCTTCCCCAAAACACAGCAGAGCCACCGCAGCAGGTTGAGGAGGATTTGGGGAATATTTGTGCTACAGCTGACAGGAATTCACTGCTCTGGGGGTGCAAAAAGGAATTTTTTGGGGCATGAGTCCAAGCTGTGCTGGTGAGGGATTTGAAGTTGATTCTGCTACATCCCGTGGGGTTGTGTTGACCCCAGTTTCTACTTGAGAGGGGACATGACTCATTTTCTCTCTTTGGTCACTTCATTCTCCACTGCAGAAGAGTTTCCCACTGAAAATTTTGTGGAGACTGGAACATTTCTGGAAGGAAAAAAAAAAAATCTTCCTTGTTAAACTTTTAAATGAAATAAACAAGAAATTTGATAAGTAGTTTTTGTCTAAATGTCCTACACAAAAAGACCAAAATCAGCTTTAAATCCCACCATGTTTTGAGAGGATTCAAATTTGTTCACCTGTTAAATGGGAAGGAAAAAATATTTTATTCTGAAAATACGGCATGGGGTTTTTTCCTGAAATTTTTGTGCCCACAGATCCTGCATATGAATAGCCATGGAACGTTAAAAACATTCCTTGATACTCAAAACCTACACAGGGTTTTCCTGTAGAATCCACCTGTGCATCTCCAAGGAAGGGAGAGGAATATTTTAAATAAACTGACAAATAAGGGACAAGGATTGAGGTCACCTTGCAGGGAGGACTGACCTTCACCTTCTGGAGTCCTTTTGAATTCCCAGCCATGAGCCATTTCCAGCCTTGACTTGGGATCCATACTTTGGTTTTCCCACCTGCAGCACAATGAAGGTTGCCCTAGTACAGAGGATGTTCCCAAAGGACTCCCAGTGTCTCTGGAATTAGAATAATGGTGGTGTGAATAAATGACAAGCATCATGTCCTTCTTCGGCTGGCCATGGGCAGCTTCCTATAATGCTTGGCAACTCTTTCCATAAAAACTTTCCTAATTTCCAATCTAAACGTCTCCTGGCCCAGCTTGAGGTTGTTTTCTCCCCTCCTGTCCCTGTTCCCTGGAGCAGAGCCTGACCCCCCCGGCTGTCCCCTCCTGTCAGGAGCTGTGCAGAGCCACAAGGTCCCCCCTGAGCCTCTTTTTCTCCTGGCTGAGCCCCCAAATTTCTCTTCTTGTCCTCCAGCCCCTTCCCCAGCTCCATTCCCTTCCCTGGACACGCTCCAGCCCCTCAATGTCCTGCTGGTCCTGAGAGGTCCCAAAGTGACCCCAAGATTCGAGGTGTGGCCTCAGCAGTGCCCAGCACAGGGGAGCCATCCCTTCCCTGACCCTGTTAGCCACACTACTGCTGGTCCAAGCCGGTTATCACCTCCCAGCCCTTACCAGTGAATCCCTAAGGCCGAGGAGAGAAAGGAGGAGAAAGACCTTCAGTTCCCTTCCCTTTAAACATCATTTCCTACGCATGCAAGTAACATGAACGCTGCAATTACACGGCCAAGCAGGCTGAAGACAGAACAAGGAGGGGGGGAAAAAATAGGAGGAAAGATTTACAGCTCTTCCAAAAAGATGGGGTTGAAATATGTAAAAGAGGGCAGAGGCAATTGCCAAAATAGTGGAGGTTTTCTTTTCCTTCCACCGAGCATTGTGAGTGGTGTTTGGAAGGGGGAGGAGAGCGGGGACGCGTTGGAATCTCAGGGTTTTCATTTCACCATGAAACTTTAGCACCAGAAATTTTAATTGTGGATCCTTGTGGACAAGACCTTGAAATCCTACCCAGCCAAAGCTTTCTGGTCCCGGAGTGTTCTTGGAACTGGCCGTGGCTCCCAGTCACTTGGGTGCTTTATCCAAGTTTGTTCCCTCAGCCCGTCCGTCCGGGGCACGCGGGATGGGTTTGGGGTTAACTGTTTGTTGGGACACCCCTTGGTCAGGGGCTGTTCCACTGCCCCTCCTGCAGGCAGAGCCTTTCTGTCTGTTTCTGAGGATATCTCTGTGGGAGTTTGCTCTCTTCCCTGTTGGGAAGCAACGGGCCTTGAACGCTGTTGGCTCCTAATCAAGAAACTCTGGAGGAGGAAGGCGAGCGCGGCCGCCCCCAGTAATTGATTGTGGCTACTGGTCGACTGCAGCAGGATTTGTGATAGTGTGAAATCCTATATCTTGGAGGGCCTCAAAATTATCAGGGTATTTAATCACAGGCTGGGCATGTCTGGGCTGTATTTATGTGTATCACCATCAGAGGGTCACTTGGGCAAGGCGCTGAGATAATGGAAAGAAAAAGGACTGGGAAAATAAGGCAATAAATCCTCGTGCTGAGCTTTTAAATGTACAGAACTCCTTGGGAAGCGCCAGTAGCCAACTAATGCACCTCCCCATGATTAATCTGCATTTTAGAGGGTGAGTATTTTGGTTCAGGTAGAAGTTGGAGGTGCCTCTGTGACATTGATACAGACCAGATGAAAAGTTGGCTTAGCTGCACTGAAAGGTGGGTCAGGAATCCACAGGAGAAATCCACATGAGCTCACGTTATTTGGAGATTTCTATTTCCCAAGCCCAAATATATTATAAAAACAGTCCCTCCTGCAGAATTGTCCTGGTTCCAGATCCCCCAGAAAACCTGCTGAAAGCTCTCAGAAGCCTGTAATCAAAAGGTGTTTTAGTTAAACATTTAGCAAAACCTTGTTTGTGTTGTAAGGAGATTTTTAAAACCATTCTTGAAGAAATACCAACATTTCCCAGGCCTCAAAATAGATTATTTTTAATTCTTTTCTATATTTTCACACAATTCTTTTCTTTGCTTTTTCTGGGGGGGGAGTTGTTTTTCTTTTTAATAAATGCGGTGATTAATTTCACTTCTCCAAACTATTTTTGTCACGAAGTTTCAATAAATCCAAATTTCAGGAAGCGAAACACCTTGATAACTACTTGGAGAACGTTTTTAATAGCATTGCTAACAAGGTTATAAAAGTTTTACAGAGATGAATTTTTCCTGCCATCCCTCATCCACCTTCCTTCTGCCAATCGTTACAAATTCGAGTTGCAAAATCACGCAGGGATAAAAACATCAGGGCCAGAGACAAAAAGCAGATGGCACATTTCAATATTTGCTAATCACATACATTTATTGGATGTTCTGGTTGGGATTCACCTGCCCTATTTTTATATTCCCAGAATTCCAAGTTTATGGGATTCACCTCCACTGATTGTAGAGGTTTAGAGAGAATAGGTCAGGCTTGGACGTGTAAAAGAAGGGGAAACCCAAACTTTGGCTGGTTTAGCATCCTCTGTTCCTCCATCCTAAACAACCCAAAAAAATTCAGCTTCACCCCTAGGGAACCACACCCCAAAAATTTAATTATCCCTCATGTTCAGGTCCAGCACATCCCCATGAAAAACTTACCCTTGATCGGGTCAAATGTTTTTAAACACTCCGGTAAAAATAAATAAATAAACAAAGTATTGAAATTTATTTCCCAGTGGTTCCTACTTCCACAAAGAGATTTCTTGCTGACCTAGGAGTCACATCTTGGCTCATCTGGTGGCTGGAGTGTTGCTGTCCTTCTGGAGAAACCCCTTGGAGAATTTGCTCCTGACTGATGAACCAGTGGAATTTAGGAGCAGGGACTGGCTGAAGGAGATAATCCTAATATGCCAAAGGATAATTTCTTTGTCACCAAAAAAGGACAAGAAGGGGCTTCTTGGGAATTCTCACCCCAGTCCTGAGGATTTGGAGCTGCAGTCCTGGACCAAAGGCACAGGAACAAACTAATTTTTTGTCCCTTCATTTCGGGATATAGCTGAGCAAGGAAAAGAAGGAAAGGCTTCCTGGGGAAAGAAAAAGGAGTCAGAATCTTTAATGGAATGCTTAGAGAATTCACCTGAAAATCCAGAGCAAGGAAAGAGCTGGAGACTCCTTGGCTTCCACAGCAAACAGCTCATCAGCGTCAGCTCATCGTGTTTGTTTCAAACTGACAAAAATTCGACTGATTTAGGGCAGAGAAATGTTCCAGTCTCTGTCAGCCAAAGCTGACACATCTGATTTCCCCCATATTATCTGTCTTTCTTTCTGTCTGCCTCTGATGTGCTGAGTCATTCCTTTTTCACAGAAAGCAGCATTTTCTCCTTGAAACTTGCGCTCTCTGATGAAAAAAGAAAAAAAAAAAAATTAAAAAGTCATGGAAAATGTAGCTGTAGTACTGGGAACTGCTGTGCCAGATTCCCACTTGGCCTGGATCTCTATACCTCTGCTGACCTCAATAATAATTTCACTTGAGGGCAAGCAAAGAACGTGGTGTTCAGTCACAGAGTGGCTGCAGCTGATCTGCTGAATAAATCAGAGCACACCAACCAGTTGCTCCCTAAATTCCCAGCAGCCCATGGCCAGTGGATTGCTCCCATGCAGTGGCCCAGCAGTTTAATTGGAATCTTGCATTATTATTGCTGGTGCTGTTATTTTTGAAGGGTTTGGCTTTTTTCCAGGGGCCTTTGCCAAGTTGCTCAATACCGTCACTGGCATCAACCAGAAGCTATTAAGTTTTTCCTGATGTGAGCATGAGCTACAAATGTGGATTATTTCAGGGGGGGAAAAAAGCGAAAACCCACTCCTTTACAGGCTCTTGTTTTTCAGCAGGGACAGCTTGGAATTTATCCTATCACTGAGGAGTCCACCAACCTTAATGGTATCCCAAATTTATGCTCCCGGATGCGTCCGTGACTTTGCTGAATATCACAAATGAGTTTTGCACAGTTTTGCCTTCTCTCGGGTTCCCAAAAACCTTTCAGTTCTTCATTAACTGAAGTTAACAGGAAGTTTATCCTTATTTTCCACAGCCAGGTGCCGTTTTCCAAAGAGAGGGGAAATAGCAGAGCACCTTCAAGGCCCTTCTTTCATGAAGGCGCAGGAAAAGAGGTGGCATCACTCCCCAGCCTTGCCCAGCTTTTCCATGGTTTCTCTAATCCTTAGGATAGTGGTGCTGGGCAGGCTGAGCTTGGAAACACTAATAAATATTCAGCTTGTCTGCTTTTTGCTGAATAATGGAATATTTCACGTTCAGTTGGAGTCAGGAGCGGATTTGGGGCAGAGAGGGAGGCAGAGGGGGTGTGGGATTGAATTGCTTTCCCTGCTGGGACTGGGGTTTAGTTTTGTGGGGTTTTTTGCTGTCACAGCTCTGAAAGACAGAGGAAGGAGAAACGGGGAGTGGGGCAATACGAGGGGAAGACAAGAAATATTTCTGTGCTGATGCTGACTGGCTGATCCGCAGAGGAACGAGAGAGAAACAGAGGGGAGCACGTTAACAAATCTCTATTTAAATCCCAACTTCCAAGTGAAAATGTGTTGGCTCCTTCTAAATCCCTGCAGAGATTTGGAGCCATCGAAGCCAGCAGACACCCTATGATCATCCACCCTGACCTTTCTTAACTCAGCCTGGAAACCTTACCCAGGGATTCCTGGAATGGAAGGAATTATCCCCACTATGTGCGTGCATTTCTAAGATGCAGCTTTAATAAACTGATGATGGGGATCAGATTCCCGGTGATGCCATGGGCTGGTTCCTGTGTTCCCCTGCAGGAATGTGACCAATGGCTTGTGGTTGAGTTAAAGCACATTTATCCCTTCTTCCTGCAGCTCCTCCTAATTCTGCTGCTGCTGACAGGGCTGCCTGGTCCTCGCAGGCACGGGGAGATTCATACCCCCATGAATCACCCAGCTGAGCTCCAAAGATTTCCCAGTTCTTCCCTGAGCTGAGCAGGTCAAGGTTGACCAATTTTTCTCTTGTCAAAATTCAAGCTTCAGCCACAGGAATTCCGTGCTGCAGATCCCCTGGGAGGCCGTGCCTTGGATATGTGAGGATTTGCATTCTGGAGTGTTTGAAAGCCCCAGGTACTCTTGGCTCCTGAGCCAAAGACAAAGGTAGGCCCGTGGATATCCTGAAAGAGAATCCAGGGATGCAGGTGGGTCAAAAAGGAACAACCCTCACCCCATGAAGCAGTTTTACACTAAATTTACCCCCTGTCTTATCCATTCCACTCTGAAAAGTCGGTTTTGTAATGACAGCTCCGCTTTCCATGAAATGTCTCCTTCAGCTACCCCAGAATTTCATCAAGCAGAAAATTAAAATTTGGCCATTTAGCCAGGATTTCCCACCCGAGCAGCAGCTGCAGAATTCCCAGTTCTGGGACAAAAAAATTCCCCAACTCTGCTGCACTGGAAAAATGGCATTACCAGAGCCTGGATGATTTGTGGATGCACAGAATCATGTTCAGCTTTTGCAGGTAAAACTCTCAGCACAGGGAACATAAAATCATGGTCACGCATCCTGCTCATCCTGGGCTCAGGACACAGGCACAGCCTGGCAGCCACACTCACATCCCTGTCTGGGGTTTTCCAGCTGAAATATGGGATCATTCCACTTCTGTCTCTCCTTACCTCAGTGTTGGAGCAGTGGAAAGGGGGACTCAGCTCTCCTGAAGGTGTAAAACAACAAAACTGGAATTGGAAAGGTAAGGTGAGGTTCTTTCAGCTCTGGGTGGAAATCCCTGCCTTTTCTACTCACCAGGTTCTCCCACTTTCCCTGCATGAAGATGGTTTTCCTGCCCTTTCTGCTGGAAGTCCCTTTGACCATTAACCACGGGATCTGGGTGGGACTTTTCAGTCTTAGCCTGTCACTGTTGGCTTTATTTTTATTCTGGGGAAAAATCCAGGCACCTCCAGAAAGGAGGAATCACTCTTCAGGGATGCATCTCCCACTCCATGGACCACCAAAAGAACCTTGGTGAGATGAATAATGAACTCAGGTGGGATGAATTTGACATTCAGGATCCATTTCCCGACAGAAATCAAGGATTGGTTTCATTTTCAGCGTCACATGCTGCATGTTTATAGAAATACTGGGTTTTGACCATTTTCTAGCTTAAGAAAAATGGGTTTCATCCTGCCAGAATAACTTCTTAATTCTCCCAAAGTTGGAGAGAATTTAGATTTCTATTTCTTCCTGAGTCACCACTTTTAACAGATGAGTGAAGAATAATAATTTCTCATTCACTGATTTGGTTTCTTATCAGTTATCAGTTTCTAGTCAGGACTGGAAGTTGCCAGTCTCAGCTTATTTAACATCAAGCCTGTCCTGTAAAAACTCCTTCTCTCTAATTCTGGTTAGAGAGAGAGAGAAAAAAAATATCCTAAATTTCTCATTAATTAGGAACCATTAATCTGAGTTTTCTCCATGTGCACCAATATTTGCCTTTTTCAATTGCATTGCTCCTTTGAGTGTTCTCCATGCATGGCTACAATTAATAATTTGAATTTTTTTTTTTTAATTGCTATAATTTGCCTGGGGAAAGGAAGACTCTCAAGAGTGGAATTCCAGCCCTGAAAGTCTCCTGAAGGAAGAAGGGGAGGGTTCTAGGTCCACCAAGGAGATGTTTTTGGACTCACAGTGCTGAGGTCGATTTCTTCAGGAGAAACTCCCAGGGATCAGATCCTCAGCTGATGGGAACCAGAAATTCTCCCACCTGTCCAAATCCCATTTTATATCACCTGCTCCTACCAGGTCACTGCAAGATTGGCAGTTGATTTTATCACTGAATATTGGCAGTTGACTTCATGGCTGGATTTTGGCAGCTGACATTTTCACTCCTTTAAAACAGGAGACAACGTTTGTTTGAGTCAGGGAAATATTTTATCCTGTCCACAAAGGGGGTATCAAGTGAAATAACTTTAATATCATCAAAATGTCTGTGTTCCAGAAAGCAAAACAATCCTGCTCAGGGCTCCCTGTGTGGTGCAGCCTTTTCACACAGATGTTACGTGGATCCCACCCTGAGCTTTGGGTCACTCTGGAGAGGAAAAGGGGGAAGAGCGCTTTACCTGGGAAAGCAAAGAGCACCACCTTGGATAATTCCAGTCAGGAATTCACAGGCTGCTCAGAGGCTGAGGTGCTGTCAGCCTAGAGATGAATTACAGAGCTCATGGAGGCGAAATGGAAGAATAAATGTGATTTATCCCTGGATCCACAACCTGCAGGAGGCCCATCCTTCAGGACTGCCCATCCCCAGTTTACCCACGCACACACCTCCCACTGCAGAGATGTTTTCAGGGCTCAAACTGCTGTGATCCATCAATCCTTTGGCCACCACCTCCCTCCTCCTCCCCTCAAGGGGGGCAGCAGTCAGTGTTTTATTCCTTCCAGCCCTCATCTAAAGAACAAACCTCCTTTGTCCCGGGCTCCTGCAGGTTGCAGCAGGTGGGAGGGGTGGGGATTCCCTGCCAGGGTCTCTGGGGCAGAGCCCAGAGCTGATCCCCCAGCACACCAGGGACCCTGGTGTCACAGAGATCCCACAAACACCGAGCAGCCAGGCAGCTCTGTGTTATCCATGCCAAGATTCTGGATTTCCTGGCACTCTCCAGCTCTTTGGACCACGGGGATTATACATTGCACAAGGTATCAGATGCCAAAGAGACTTTAAAAAAAAAAAAAAAAAAAAAGGAAACAAATCAGAATGACCTCTCCAAGAAAGGATCCTATAGAAGTGTTTTTAACAATAACAGAGCAGGAAACTTTGCCTTCTCAGACATTTACCCAGCTTCTCTGCCTGCTGGCATTCCTCAAGTGCACTTGGACACACGCTGGGCCACCGAGGGCCGGGATCCTCTCGGATTTCACAAACCGAGCAAGGTCAGCCCAGGGCAGAGGTTGGATGAGATTGCTCACAGAGAAACCCCCACTGTCCATCAAAGGTGGTGCTGCTCCATCCATTGGCAGTGAACTTTCTTTCAGCCCAAGGTTATTCCAGAACAGCTGGAATTGTTCTTCTGGACAGAGGGTCCCACCCAGATTCCGCTGAGGATTTGGTACAGTTTGCCCTACACTGGAATATTCACCCAAAATGGCCCTGTCAAAGTAATTTTCAGCTTCCATTCCACACTCTGCAAGACTTTGGATAAATAAAATGCTGCACATGGTATCCCTCTTACTGATTTCTCTTTCCCAGGGAAATCCTTGCACGCCTTCCCTGCTCCCAGCACGAGCAGTGCTGTCAGACTCAGCTCAGACTTTGCCCCAGGCAGCAGCCACAGAGATATTTCAGGAGTTAAACTGTTCACTGGGACTCAGGCAGCAAAAATAGGGGTGTTCATGGTGTAGAAATCCACCTGAGCTTGTAACTCTCAGCTCTTCTCGGAGTCCATAAAAGAGGCCTTTGGATGTAAGACACAAGGCCTGGTGAATGCAGCCAATTTAAAGTGAAGAAAATGCTGCTGTTCCATCAGCTGGCCAAGAAAAAATGGCTCAATAAATTCACTAAGTTTATTTGTGGGACTCTGCAGCATTTTTAGGAGCCCTGAAGTCAGTTTTAGCATGATCTCAGCCCCTCAGGCTGTGGGCTGATGAACATTTTGAACCACCCTTGAGGAATCAGCCCTATTTCCCTCTGTCCTGTGCCACTGACTCTCCCCAAAGCCACCAAAAGCTCAGAACCTGAAAAGGAATGAACTCCTCGTGTGGGGTTTAGCAGGGAAAACTCAAACCAAGCAGGATCAGAAGCACAAACAGCTGGGAACAGGACTCTCCACCTGCCCCCTCTGGTCCCAGTGGCCTGAGGAGAGGCTTGTTTTCATTCCAGGAACTGTCAGCAGCATCCTGGATTGCAAATTATTCCGCACAGTCCCCTCTGGGGGATTTGTCTTTGTCACACTGGAGCCCTGCTGTGCTCCCCAGTGCTCCCAGCCAGCTCCCTGCTTTCCCTCCAGCCTCTTCCTGCCCCTGTCTGTCTCTCATTCCCCCCCTGCCCTCCAGAAATGGCTTTTCCTAGGAAAGCTGCTTTCAGGAGGGCTGTAATTTCCATTTCCTCTCCTTGGCCCAAAGGGGAGCACCCCATACAAAACAAACAAGCAGAGCTGTCTCCTGCTGCTCAGCTGCAACTTTTGTAAAGAGCTGTCAATTATAGCACACCTTTAGTGTCATTCCCCCTTTTTTTTAAATAAAAAAGTTCATTTTTCAGCTGTCCTGTTCCCTGACATGGATTTATTTTAACACTGCTGCCTGACACTAACAGTGCAAGGGAGAGAAGGGAACCTGTAGCCCCTAAGGGACAGGACTGCACTCACAGACTGATATTGATCAGGATTTTAAGCTCCAAATCCATCATTTTGCTCAAGGCCAGAACTCTCAGGCCTTCCTTGGAAGAACCCAGGCTGGGAAGTTCAAAGTTTCATTGGAAAAGTCAGGATTATGAAGACACCTTGAGCCACCTCAGTACTGAACCACTCCTGAGTGCTGTTGACAAACATAAAACAAAGATCCAAATTTTCCTTTATCCTCAGGGACAGCGAGGAACCCAATAAAATGGGCAGGATGGAACTCACAGAGACAGGTTACAAGAGTCAATTTTGGCTGGAATTTCTGGGATTTCTGGGAATTATGGTACCTGCAAATACCTGTATTAGCAGTGAGGGAGAAGCTGGTTGCTACAGCAGTGGTGTGTGTTATTCCAAACCCCACATCCCTGATAGAGAGTGCAGGGAAGGGCAGGGAGCTGGGAAAGGGAGAGATGTGGGAAGCCAGATGAAAAGTTTTATTAGGTGATTATTAAACTCTTCTGCAGTGCCAAGCGCGGCGCAAGGCTGCCAGCTCGTCTCGCTGCAAACCCAAAATTAAAATAATGAGAGGGGCCCTAATCATGGGCTGGGTGGTGGCTGATTTTTTATCTGGGCTGGCTAAAAAGCTGCACCTCCCTCATCAATCCAAGAGGGAAACTTGGAAGTGGCAGAGAAGCTTCTCACAATGAGTCTGTCTCTGAGAAGGGAATTGTTCCACCCTTTGTTTCAGCCCAAGGTTATTCCAGAACAGCTGGAATTGTTCTTCTGGACAGTGGGTCCCACCCAGGTCCTCCTGATTCTGCTGAGGACTTGGGACAGTTTGCACAACACTGGAATATTCACCCAAAATGGCCCTGTCAAAGTAGTTTTCAACTTCCATTCCACACTCTGCAAGACTTTGGATAAATAAAATGCTGCACAAGGTAGCATTCCTCTTACTGAATTCCCTTTTCCAGGGAAATCCTTGCACACCTTCCCTGCTCCCAGCATGAGCAGTGCTGTCAGACTCAGCTCAGACTTTGCCCCAGGCAGCAGCCACAGAGATATTTCAGCAGTCAAACTGTGTTCATTTCAGATATTTCAGCAGTCAAACTGTGTTCAGTTTGATTCAGGTAGCAAAACCAGGGAAGTTTAATCTGGTAATGAAAAGTCTGGTAAGAACCCAAACTATCCATCAGTCAGGGCTCCCAGAATCTGGCTCCTTTCCCAGGGAATGGGGGAAGGTGGGACTGTCTTGACCACCTACTCATGGAGCCAAATTCTTTTGTTGTGGCTGCTTCCCTGCACAGACATGGGGAGGGCACCAGGAGCTCTGCAGAGTAGGTGGTTGGGATGATTCATCCCTGACACACCATGAAATCCCATCTGGAGCATCTCCATCCTCTTCGTGCCCTGTAACGGGTGAGCTAAATGCAATCCACTCTTCATGAATCAGATCCAGACATCTCCCGTGGAGAGAGACAGGGATTTATGGAATCACAGGATGCTTTGGCTTGTAAAGAACCCTAAAAATTATCCAGTTCCAACGCTGTGCCATGGGCAGGGACACCTTCCACTAGACCAGGTTGTTCCAAGCCTTTTCCAACCTGGCTTTGAACACTCCCAGCCAGGGTGGGAGTCAAGAGCATCCGTTGTGAACAGGGATTCCCAATGTTTGCATCCAGACCTGAGAGCCACCACGAGCCACACGTGGATGTTGATTCAAAGGGATCCAGGTCTTGGTTCAGCCAAGCGTTTTATGTCACACTTTGAACCTAAAAGTGGCTGCAGGGTCACACTGTTTGGCAGTGGCTTGTCAAAACGGGGTCTGAGGTGAGACAAACCTGCTGTCCCTCCAGTGGGGTAACCCTGGACACTGCTCCTGAGACATTTGGGGTGGGTGCACCCACCCGTGCATCTGGAATCTCCTACAGAGCAGGCTGAGACCTTCTCCAGCATGGATCTCATCCCTCCAAAGGGCTGGAACAAGCTTCCCTTTCCCTGACCCCACCAACCCCAGGATTCTGCACGCTGAGACAAACCCAAATTTAAGTAACACTGGCAATGCAACCCTGCCTACGTCACATCTCTGGGGACATTCCTGCTGTTTTAACTGAATTTCTTCCCTGCTGCAGGAAGATTTCTCCACACCAAGCTTTCACTTGCCTCAGCCTCCTGCTCATCCCATTCCCCTGGTGGTGCTGACCTTCTCACATCCTTGGACCAGGTCCAGGGACGGGAGAAGGTCACCATCACCTCACCAGGCTGGCACGGAGAAGGCAACACAAGCCACGCTTCCCTGACCTATGATGCCGTCCAGCCATGTGAGCACAAGTGTTCTGTGGGATGTGTGAGGTGGCTTCAGGATCTGGAGGCAGATTTCCATGCCTGGAACAGGCAGTGCTGGTAATTCTCCAGGAGATGAAAGGCAGGAGGAACACGCAGCGCCGAGCGGAAAGGCAGAGCCGCTCTCGGGGAACTGCGTGGGGCTGAGGTAATGTTCTGTGCCCTGATATTCCCAGCAGGAATGTCTGAGTTGGGGTCACAGGTTTGCAGGGAGCCATCTTGTGAACGTCATGGCAGCTCGGAGCAATCCAGCCTCCGATTTTCCACTGCCTGTGTGTGTGGGGGGGGAATTCATGGGGCTGCACCCGCCAGCTGCCCCTCCTGAAATCCCTGCTTTGTCCTGGGATTGCAGGAAAGCCTTGGATCACAGATTAGGGGGGAAGGGGAGGGAAGGGAAGGTTTCGGGAAGGTTTCGGGAGGTTTTCGGGAAGGTTTCGGAAGGTTCGGAGGGAAAGGTTTCGGAAGGTTTTTCGGGAAGGTTTCGGGAAGGTTTTCGGAAGTTCGGAGGTTTCGGGAGGTTTTTCAGGAAGGTAAGGTTTCGGACGGTTGCGGGAAGGTTTTTCGGGAAGGTTTCGGGAAGGTTTTCGTAGGTAAGGTTTCGGGAAGGGAAGGGAAGGTTTCGGGAAGGGAAGGGAAGGTTTCGGAAAGGGAAGGTTCGGGAAGGAAGTTTCGGCAGGGAAGAAGGAAGGGAAGGTAAGGTTTCGGGAAGGAAGGTTTCGGGAAGGGAGAAAGGAAGTGGAAAATGGAAGGGAAGGGAAGGGAAAGGGAAGGAAGGGAGGGAAGGGAAGGAAGGGAAGGGAAGGAAGGAAGGGAAAGGGAATGGAAGGGAAGGTAATGGAAAGGAGGGAAGGGAAGGGAATGTAAGGGAAGGGGGGAAGGTTTCTTTCCTTTCCTGTCCCTTTCCTTTCCTTTCCCTTTCCTTTCCTCCTAGTTTCTCTCTTTCCTTTCCTTTTTCTTTCCTGGATGTTGCGGGAAGGGAATGGTTTCGGAAGGGAAGGGAAGGGCATGTAAGGGAAAGGGAAAGGGAAGTGACTGGAAGGGAATGGAAGGTAATGGAAGGCCGTGACTTGATTTAATTGACCGGGCACGGCAAGTTACTTGCAGGGAGGAAGGGAATTGACTTGACGGGTAACGAGTCTACCGTAATGAAGGGACGGGGAAAAGGACATTTCCAGCTGTAGCACTGAATAAACTGAAAAGCCACACGGAACATCAAGGAAAAGAGCAAACAAAAGTATTAGGCTAACAAAAGTTAGACTAAGTTTTAGCTAACACGAGTTAGTGGCTCTGCTAAGCCGTGCCTGTGCAATTCATGGCTGGACGAGTTTGTGGGGTGGATGGAGAAAGAGACCTCAGGGCTTCAGCACTTGCAAATCCCACAGCAAGTTCCTATCTACTCCCACTCCTGCAGCAACTCCATGGAAACGAGCTCAAACTGTGCAAATTGGCTGCAAAGTGTTTTTCTTGAGTCAGTAACACAATACTTTTTCTTTCTCGACATCAAATATTCGCTTCACCCCCAAACTGCCCTTGCCAGCTCCCAATGTGATAAGCAATTAGTTTGGTTAAGGCTTCTTTTTTTAGGAGC
Organism: Serinus canaria; assembly: GCF_022539315.1. Lineage (NCBI taxonomy): Eukaryota > Metazoa > Chordata > Aves > Passeriformes > Fringillidae > Serinus > Serinus canaria. Next base: position 1,969,004 of record NC_066315.1, read on the forward strand.
TAAAGCTGTGGGAGTTGCTGGTCTTGGAGGAGATGTGAAATCTGCTCTTTCCCCATGCAGAGCATTCGTGCAGAACTCCACCACCTCACCTCCTGGACACGGAGAGCCAAGGCAGCTGTTGGGCATGAAAAGCCTCTGGAACCTGCCATGACTCAGAGGCCTTTTCTGCTCTGAAGGAATTTCTATTCCTGATCTTTACAGCAGGAAAAGATTTGGATTCTCAGGTCATTTAGACTCAAACCTACAAAACTCTTTCCTTTGAAGCTCTAACTCTTCTGGTGTTTTCACCGAGACTCAAAATATCTATTTCATAGCAAAGGTGAAGAAGAAATTGTCAAAACGTGCTGTGAGTCAGAAATTTGAGGGCCATCAAGGTGCCCTTAGGGCTGGAGCATCTCAGCTGTAATTACAGCGCCAGGCTGGGAGAGCTGGGATTGCTCAGCCTGGAGAGGAGAAGGCTCCAGAGAGACCTTGGAGCCCCTTCCAGTGCTGAGAGGACCTCCAAGAGAGCTGGAGAGGGACTTTGGACATCCCTTTGGACAAGGGTTGGAGGGACGGGACAAGGGGGAATGG